>NC_086117.1:54563494-54863494 GCF_963921235.1 Mobula hypostoma
TCCCTGACCCAGACTCGCAGACATCAGACCTCAACCCTCCAGTCCCTGACCCAGACTAGCAGACATCAGGCCTCAACCCTCCATCCCTGACCCAGACTCACAGACATCAGGCCTCAACCCTCCAGTCCCTGACCCAGACTCGCAGACATCAGGTCTCAACCCTCCATCCCTGACCCAGACTCGCAGACATCAGGCCTCAACCCTCCATCCCTGACCCAGACTCACAGACATCAGGCCTCAACCCTCCAGTCCCTGACCCAGACTCACAGACATCAGGCCTCAACCCTCCAGTCCCTGACCCAGACTCGCAGACATCAGGTCTCAACCTTCCATCCCTGACCCAGACTCGCAGACATCAGGCCTCAACCCTCCAGTCCCTGACCCAGACTCACAGACATCAGGCCTCAACCCTCCAGTCCCTGACCCAGACTCGCAGACATCAGGCCTCAACCTTCCATCCCTGACCCAGACTCACAGACATCAGGCCTCAACCCTCCAGTCCCTGACCCAGACTCACAGACATCAGGTCTCAACCTTCCATCCCTGACCCAGACTCGCAGACATCAGGTCTCAACCTTCCATCCCTGACCCAGACTCACAGACATCAGACCTCAACCCTCCATCCCTGACCCAGACTAGCAGACATCAGGCCTCAACCCTCCATCCCTGACCCAGACTCACAGACATCAGACCTCAACCCTCCATCCCTGACCCAGACTCACAGACATCAGGCCTCAACCCTCCATCCCTGACCCAGACTAGCAGACATCAGGTCTCAACCTTCCATCCCTGACCCAGACTCACAGACATCAGGTCTCAACCCTCCAGTCCCTGACCCAGACTAGCAGACATCAGACCTCAACCCTCCAGTCCCTGACCCAGACTCACAGACATCAGGTCTCAACCCTCCATCCCTGACCCAGACTCACAGACATCAGGTCTCAACCCTCCAGTCCCTGACCCAGACTCACAGACATCAGGTCTCAACCCTCCATCCCTGACCCAGACTCACAGACATCAGGTCTCAACCCTCCAGTCCCTGACCCAGACTCACAGACATCAGGTCTCAACCCTCCATCCCTGACCCAGACTCACAGACATCAGGTCTCAACCCTCCAGTCCCTGACCCAGACTCACAGACATCAGGTCTCAACCCTCCATCCCTGACCCAGACTCACAGACATCAGGTCTCAACCCTCCAGTCCCTGACCCAGACTCACAGACATCAGGTCTCAACCCTCCATCCCTGACCCAGACTCACAGACATCAGGTCTCAACCCTCCAGTCCCTGACCCAGACTAGCAGACATCAGACCTCAACCCTCCAGTCCCTGACCCAGACTCACAGACATCAGGCCTCAACCCTCCATCCCTGACCCAGACTCACAGACATCAGACCTCAACCCTCCATCCCTGACCCAGACTAGCAGACATCAGGTCTCAACCCTCCAGTCCCTGACCCAGACTCACAGACATCAGGTCTCAACCCTCCATCCCTGACCCAGACTCACAGACATCAGGTCTCAACCCTCCAGTCCCTGACCCAGACTCACAGACATCAGGTCTCAACCCTCCATCCCTGACCCAGACTCACAGACATCAGGTCTCAACCCTCCAGTCCCTGACCCAGACTAGCAGACATCAGACCTCAACCCTCCAGTCCCTGACCCAGACTCACAGACATCAGGCCTCAACCCTCCAGTCCCTGACCCAGACTCACAGACATCAGACCTCAACCCTCCATCCCTGACCCAGACTAGCAGACATCAGGTCTCAACCCTCCATCCCTGACCCAGACTCACAGACATCAGGCCTCAACCCTCCAGTCCCTGACCCAGACTCACAGACATCAGGCCTCAACCCTCCAGTCCCTGACCCAGACTCACAGACATCAGACCTCAACCCTCCATCCCTGACCTAGACTCGCAGACATCAGGTCTCAACCTTCCATCCCTGACCCAGACTCACAGACATCAGGCCTCAACCCTCCATCCCTGACCCAGACTAGCAGACATCAGGTCTCAACCCTCCATCCCTGACCCAGACTCACAGACATCAGGTCTCAACCTTCCATCCCTGACCCAGACTCGCAGACATCAGGCCTCAACCCTCCAGTCCCTGACCCAGACTCGCAGACATCAGGCCTCAACCCTCCAGTCCCTGACCCAGACTCACAGACAGCAGGCCTCCAAACTTCAACAACTTCAAGCTTTTTGCCTCCCGACTCATCAAGCTCCTCACTTCAACCTCTGCGTTGACACCCTCCCCCTCCCCCACGGACTCTGCCGACCCCTGGGTATTAACCCTGGAACTCGCCGATCATGGGTTTGACCTTAGAGCCTTGACTGACCCGACCTCCAGGGTGGCTGACCTCCAGCCACGGGGCACCTTGTGCCTCGGCCTTTGGACTTGCACAGACCTCCGACCTCGATGGCCCGGGAGATCCTTGTGCCAATAGATATTGTCGAGCAGTGTCTGACTGGTACACTGCAAACAATAAGTCTGTGAAGTGAAGAGAAACCCTGAGGGAAAGCTATAACATTTACATCCACTCTGCATTACATTCATTGTCATTAAAGTCCCTGAAAGTTCTTCTGCTAATGGTGATGATGAAAATTGTTTCCTCTCGTCACACAGCAGAGTGCAACCTGATTACCCTTCACCGGATAGACCACGTCTCCAGTGGTACGAGGATCCCTCATCACCCCAGCCCTATTGCCTTCAGACACCCGGCTCCCACTGTCAGACCAGAGCACCCTCAAGATGAATTTTAATTCTCATTCAACCGCGCACTTGAAGGAGACGGCACTATCGAACGGCACGACCGAAGGCGGCGTACTTCAGACAGTTCACAAAACAACTTCTTCTACTTCTCCTTCTTCTTTCAAATGTGATTCTGCTGCTGTTGGAACCCGTGACTTGCATTTTGATGTTGTGCTTTTGGCCGATTGATCAATCTGGCGCCTTACTGTCTCTCGGGGAGTTCGAGGTTTCAAGTGCAGCGCGCGCCCTTGAGGCCCGGTAGACTGAAGGTGGGGCGTGAGCCTGTGATCTACTCCATTTCTCACCGATCTTGCCAATTAGAGCATTGAGAAGGACTGAAATCAACGAGGACAAGAGCGGAAGGCGAGCGGGTGTTCAACGCCATCTGACTGCACTTGACTGGTCTCTGGCTCCCTCCCACTCGATGCTGCCGGAGGAAGGTGTAGGAGTCCTGGGTCCTGGGCAAGGTTGAATTGGTGTGGTTTGTGGATCAGGCTCATTTCTAGAGGACTCTAGTTCATGTTAAAATGGGTGGCCACTGGGATATCCCTCTTTTTCTTTTTCCACCGGAACAAGCAAGATCTCCCAGCGGCCACCCATTTTAGTTCCACTTCCCATTCCCATTCCGACATGTCCATCCATGGCTGATCTACTATGGCAATGAGACCACGCTCAGATTGGAGGAATAACACCTTATATTCCGTCTGGGTAGTCTCCAACCTGATGGAATGAACATCAATTTCTCAAACTTCTGGTAATGCCCCCTCTTCACTTTCCCCATCCCCTTGTCCCTCTCTCACCTTATCTCCTTGTCTGCCCATCACTTCCCTCTGGTGCCCCTCCCTATTATTCTTTCTTCCTTGAACTTCTGTCCTCTCCTGTCAGATCTCCCCTTCTCCAGCCCTGTATCTCTTTCACCAATCTACTTCCCAGCTCCTTACTTCACCCCTTCCCCCACCCTCACCCCCGGTTTCACCTATCACCTTCTGTTTCTTCCTCCCATCCCCCCATCCTTTTACTCTGACTCCTCATTTTTTTATTCCAGTCCTGATCTCGGCCTGAGACGTCGACTGTACTCTTTTTCATAGATGGTGCCTGGCCTGGCCTCCAGAATTTTGTGTGTGTTACTTGGATTCCCAGCATCTGCAGATTTTCTTCTGTCTGTCATGACCTGGAGATTGATTGTGATGGATGTTGTCTTGGAGCCACGTTTCTGCAAGAACAAGCCTGAAGCAGTTCCTCAACTCACTCTGGGTCAGTTGCAGATGAACACAATCCAGCTTGCCTTCCACTGAGCAAACACAGGAGGGCAGCACCTAGGGAGGGGCTAGCCCCAACCCATTATGTACCACACTGCCTCCAGCATCTCCTCCCTTGGGTGGCTGTAACAGGTACAGCCTGCGGCATGAGACCCGAGCCCTGTTATCTTCAGAGATCTGATAGCTACTGTCACACCCTGACACCTGGCCTGATCTGTCTCCAAGGAATGTCTCTTCCTTTGAATTTTATCTCCATGTGTGTGACGGGAAACTTTCAAAGATTGAAAGTACAATTATTATCAAAGTATTTATGTGGTGTACAACCCTGAAATTCATCTTCTCCACAGACAGCCACGAAAGAAAAACCATGGAACCTGTTCAAAGAAAACACCAAACAGTGAACGTGCTATAAAAAAAAGAACAAATCACACAAACAGCAAAAACACAGAATATTAGATTAGATTATGAGGACACTCGGTCCTCATTTATTGTTATTTAGAAATGCATGTATTAGGAAATGATACACTGTTCCTCCAGAGTGATATCACAAAAAAAACAAGACAAACCAAAGACCAGCACTGACAAGACCACATAATTATAACATATAGTTACAGCAGTGCAAAGCAATACCATAATTTGATAAAGAACAGTAAAAAAAAGTCTCAAAGTTCCGATCGACTCCCGATAGTCCCCGATAGCAGGCAGCAGAAGGGAGGAACTCTCTCTGCCATAAACCTCCAGGCGCTGACAACTGTCGATGCATTGGAAGCACCCGACCACAGCCGACTCTGAGTCCGTCCGAAAACTTCAAACCTCCGACCAGCCCTTCGACACCAAGCATCGAGCACCATCTCTGCTGAGCGCTTCGACCCCGCCCCGGCCGCCGAGCAACAAGCAAAGCCGAGGATTCGGGGCCTTCCCCTCCGGAGATTCTGGATCACACAGTAACAGCGGCAGCAAAAAAGGCATTTCAGAAGTTTCTCCAGATGTTCCTCCGTTCTCTCAAATCAGGATTGTGCACGGCACCTGACTTGACAGATTACAGATATCATTCACCGGAGTGGCCACCTTCTCCTCCTCCTGATAGAATATAATATATCATATTATATAAAACTCCAAATCAGAAAGTCATCGAAAGAGTCCAGGCATGTTTAGTTCAGTTCAATCCAGCACTGTGCCCCTTGCTATCCGCAGTCCGCAGTGCCGGTCCATTGCTCAGATCTATCCAACGGATCCCAAAGTTATCTGTCACACGACTGTCACGGGTAAACCGCCACCCAGGCCATCGCTTCTTTCTCCACACCCTCTTCACAAAACAACAGTCTGCCAGGAGGCCATGCTGGCTCCCCACCCTGTGGGGGTGACTGGGTTGGAAGGTGCTGTGGATGTGGGTATTCCAGTGTTTCAGTGGCGGACAACGTCAAGGTAAATGTAGAGGAGCTGATAATCAGACGCTGAGCTGGGGAGATGATTCAGGTGTGAACAACAAATTTAACATCAGACCGCAAAGTGACAAGCTCCAAGGGAGCATAAAACAAGAGAGATGAGAAACCAAAAGCCAACACAACAGGCACAGGGCAAACTTCAGCCAGGCAGGGAGAAGCCAGTGAATCTAGTTGAGCTGGCTGGTTCGAGGAGAAGACAAGGACTGGGGATGAGAACTGAATTCAGATAGGCTGCAGGTGTTAAGCTTGGAACGAGAAGAAGGTGAAGAGCATTACTTGATGGAGACTGGGAGGTGTCTACGGGAGCAGGTTGTGAGGTGTCTGCTGGTGCAGCTGGAGAGGTGCCTGTGGGAGAAAGAGGGAAAGTGTCTGCTGGAGCAGGTGGGGATTTTTCTGCAGGAGCAGGTGGCCAGTTGGCTGTGGGGGCGGGTTGGGTGGTGCCTGCTGGAGCAGGTGGGGAGGTGTCTGCTGGAGCAGTTAGGAGTTGTCTGCTGGAGCAGGTTGGGAGGATTCAGCTGGAAATGGTTGAGAGGTATCTGCTGGAGCAGGTGGAGGCGTTTGCTGGAGCAGGTGAAGAGATGTCTGCTGGAGCAGGTGGGGAGGTGTCTGCTGGAGCAGGTGGGGAGGTGTCTGCTGGAGAAGGTGGGGAGGATTCAGCTGGATATGGTTGGGAGGTATCTGCTGGAGCAGGTGGAGGTGTTTGCTGGAGCAGGTGAAGAGATGTCTGCTGGAGCAGGTGGGAGGTGTCTGCTGGAGCAGGTGAGGACTTGTCTGTGGGAGTAGGTGGGGATGTGTCTGTTGCAACAAGTTGGAAGATGTCTGCAGGGGCAGGTTAGGTACTGTCTGCAGGAAAAGATTGGCTTATGTCTGTGGGAGCAGGAGGGGAGGTGTCTGCTGGAGAAGGTTGGGAGGATTCAGTTGGAAATGGATGGGAGGTATCTGCTGGAGCAGGTGGAGGTGTTTGCTGGAGCAGGTGAAGAGATGTCTGCTGGATCAGGTGGGGAGGTGTCTACTGAAGCAGGTGGGGGATTGTCTGCAGGAAAAGGTTGGCTTATGTCTGTGGGAGCAGGAGGGGAGGTGTCTGCTGGATCAGGTTTGGAGCAGTCTGTGGGGGCAGGTTGGGAGGTGTCTGCTGGAGCAGGTGGGGATGTTTCTGTGGGGGTATGTGAGGATGCGTCTACAGGAGCAGATGGGGATGTGTCTGCAGGAGCATGTCAGGAGTTGTCTGTGGGGGAAGATGAGGAGGATCCTGCTGGAGGTGGTTGGGTGTGTCTGCTGCAACAGGTGGAGAGGTGTTTGCAGAAGCAGATAGAGAGAAGTCTGTGGGAACAGGTGTGGTGGTGTCTGCTGGAGCAGGTGGAGATGTGGCTGTGAGAACTGTCAGGAGGTGTCTGCGGGAGGTGGGGATATATCCGCAGGAGCAGATGGTGAGTTGTCTGCTGGAATATGTGGAGGAAGTGCTTGTGGGAGCAGGTGGGGAGTTTTCTGACGAAACAGGTTTGGAGTGGTCTGACGGCACAGATGGGCAGTTGTCTGGGGGATCGGTTCTGAGGTGTCTGCTGGAGCAGTTTGGCTAGATCAGGTTGCCATGTGTCTGCTGGAGCAGGTGGGAAGTTGTCTACAGGAAATCTGGGATGTATGTGCTAGAGCAGTTTGTGTGGTGTCTGTGGGTGGAGGTGGGGAGGTGTCTGTCGGAGGAGTGACGGGGTGTCTGCTGGAGAGGGTGGGGAGGTGTCTGCCATAGGGGGTGGGGAGGTGTCTGCTGGAGAGGGTGGGGAGGTGTCTGCTGGAGAGGGTGGCGTATCTGCCAGAGGAGATGGGGAGGTGTCTGCTGGAGAGGGTGGACAGGTTTCTGCCATGGGGGGTGGGGAGGTGTCTGCTGAAGAGGGTGGGGAGGTGTCTGCCAGGGGGAGTGGGGAGGTGTCTGCTGGAGAGGGTGGGGAGGTGTCTGCCAGGGGGAGTGGGGAGGTGTCTGCTGGAGAGGGTGGCGTATCTGCCGGAGGGGGTGGGGAGGTCTCTGCTGGAGAGGGTGGGGAGGTGTTTGCTGGAGGGGGTGGGGAGGTGTTTTCTGGAGGGGGTAGGGAGGTGTCTGCTGGAGGGGGTGGGGAGGTGTTTGCTGGAGGGAGTGGGGAGATGTCTGCCAGAGGGAGTGGGGAGGTGTCTGCCAGAGGGGGTGGGGAGGTGTCTGCTGGAGAGGGTGGGGAGGTGTTTGCTGGAGAGGGTAGGGAGGTGTCTGACAGAGGGGGTGGGGAGGTGTCTGCTGGAGGGAGTGGGGAGGTGTCTGCCAGAGGGGATGGGGAGGTGTCTGCTGGAGAGGGTGGGGAGGTGTTTGCTGGAGAGGGTGGGCAGGTTTCTGCCATAGGGGGTAGGGAGGTGTTTGCTGGAGGGGGTGGGGAGGTGTCTGCTGGAGGGGGTGGGGAGGTGTTTGCTGGAGAGGGTGGGGAGGTGTCTGACAGAGGGGGTGGGGAGGTGTTTGCTGGAGGGAGTGGGGAGGTGTCTGCTGGAGGGAGTGGGGAGGTGTCTGCCAGAGGGGGTGGGGAGGTGTCTGCTGGAGAGGGTAGGGAGGTGTTTGCTGGAGAGGTTGGGGAGGTGTCTGACAGAGGGGGTGGGGAGGTGTCTGCTGGAGGGGATGGGCAGGTTTCTGCCAGAGGGAGTGAGGAGGTGTCTGCAGGAGGGGGTAGGGAGGTGTCTGACAGAGGGGGTGGGGAGGTGTTTGCTGGAGGGAGGGAGGGGGTGTTTGCCAGAGAGGGTGGGGAGATGTCTGTCTGACCAAGTTGGGAGCTGTCTGCAGCAGCAGGCTTGTTTTTTGAATTAGTTCCCAGTTTCTGGCCATCAAAACTTGCCTGTTGATGACAGGTGGATCTGTACGTTCTCAACAACCAGCCAGCAATCCACCCTGTCAAAATGCTATTAATTAACGATTAATTTGCTTTAGATGTGAGAGAATCCCAGTTTGACCAGTCACGAGGAACACGGCTCAGAGAGCTGTTTGGCATAATTATTCCAAAAACATTTATGATTTTAAAATAATGAGTGCGAATGATTAAGACATCAGTGAAGGTATTCACGACTGAATATTTAACCTTTCAAAACGAGTTTCGTTGATAAAACTTTATTTTTGTTTTTCACTACCACGTTAAATAGGCCCTCAGGCCCTTTGTACCACACCGACTGGCTGCCCGTGATTTATCCTGCCTCGTCACGGGACAATTTACAATGACTTATTAACCTATTAATCGGTACGTCTTTGCACAGCGGGAGGAAATCGGAGCACCCGGAGGAAACCCACGCGGTCACGGGGAGAACATACACACTCCTTAAGAACGGTGCGAGAATTGGCCCCAAAACTCCAGAAGGTCCCCAAGGTGTGATAGCAACATGCTGACTGCCTGGCTGCCGTGGCAACCAGCCCTACTGACAGGGCCAATCAGAGCGAAAATACCTGGTCGTGGCGGAATTGTGCCATGTGTCCAAGGTGGTCTCCCTGCGCCGTGCACTGCTTAGAGTAACAGTGCTACTCAGGGAGCAGCAGAATTGGACCTCCACTTCGAGAACAGGGTGGGCCAAAACTGAAATAGCAGTCAGGGACCACAATTCATTCTCTCTCTCTCTCTCCTGGTTATGTGACCACTGACACCACGCAGACAATCTCTGAAAAGTATTGATTATGGCTGGGGTCACCCATCTTGTAAAGACACTGCCCAGGAGAAGGCAATGGCAGACTAACTTCCATAGAAACATTTGTCAAGAGCATAGCACAGTCATGGAAAGACCATGATCATCACGTCAGAGGACACGGCACATAACGACAAAGGATATATATATTTCTTACTGTAATTAATAGTTTTTTATCATTATGCATTGCAATGTACTGCTGTCAAAAAACAACAAATTTCACCACATATGCCAGTGATATTAAACCTGATTCTGATCTCCAGGGAGAGATGATGCAGGCTAGAATGTTCATCTTTGGAAGATAAGTGATTGAGGAATGATCCTATGGAGGTTTATCAGACCATTTTTTATTTATTGAGATACAGCGTGGAATAGGCCCTTCTGGAGGGATCTGCAGCTTTGACGTGCATTAAGGTGAGCAAACCCCCAGTGTCTGACAAAGTGAACCCACTGACCTTATGGGATGCTTGTGTTGAAATCGTGAAGGCCCTTGTGGAGATACTTGCTTCGTCATTAGCCACTGGCAAAGTTCCAGGAGACTGGAGGGTGGCGACTGTTGTTCCGTTGTGTCAGAAGGGTAGCAAGAACAGGCCAGGGAGTCTGACCTCAGTTGTTGGGAACTCTGAGGGACGAGATCCATCGGCACTTGGATAGTCGAGGCCTGATCAGGCATAGTCAGTGTGGTCTTGTCTGACGAATCTTCTGGAGTTTTTAAAGAGGTAGTCGAGGGCACAGATGAAGATAAGGGCAGTGGGTGGACTTATATGGGTTTCAGTAAAGCCTCTGACAAGGACTCACGTGGCAGGCTGATCGGGAAAGCTGGGTTGCAGAGGGAAGGGTTCAGGTGCAACTAGCAAGGTGGATTCGTAATTGACTCAACGACAAGAAGCAAAGGATGATGGTTCAAGGCCGATTCTCCAACTGGGGGCCTGTGACTAGGGCATTGTTGGGACCCTTGTTATTCATTACTGTTTGGATTTAAATGTAATTAGACAATAAGATATAGGAGCAGAATTAGGCCATTTGGCCCATTGAGTCTGCTCCGCCATTTCATCCTGACTGATCTATTTCTTCTCCCCATATCCCTTCATGTTCTGACTAGTCAACTACCTATCAGCCTCTGCCTTAAATGACTTGGCCTCCACAATCACCTGCGGCTACGCATTCCACAGATTCACCACCCTCTGGCTAAGGAAATTCCTCCTGCTCTCTGTTCTAAAATGATGCTCCTCTATTCCGAGGTTGACCCCTCTGATCTTCGACTCCCCCACCTTAGGAAACATCCTCTCCTTATCCACTATCGAGGTCTTTCAACATTTGATAGATTTCAATGAGGTTCTTCAAAATTCCAATGAGTAAGGGCCCAGGGCCATCAATTGGTATCATATGACAATCCTTTCAATCCTGGAATCATTTTTGTAAACCCTCTCCGATGTCGGTGCATCCTTCCATAGATAAGGGGCCCAAAACTGCTGACAGTACTCCAAGTGAGGCCTCACAAGTGTTTTTAAAGCCACAACATTACATCCTTGCTTTTATATGAATGTGAACACCATGGAAAGAATGTTAAGACTTTGCAGGGAGTGCAGAAGATATTTACCAGGATGCTGCCTGGTTTACAGGGCATCTGCTATCATGAGAGATTGGACAAACTTGGGTTGTTTCTCTGGAACGTCGGAGACCGAGGGGAGATCTGATAGAGGTTTATAAGATTATGAGAGGCACAGACAGAGTAGACAGAGAGTATCTGTTTCCCAGGGTTGAAATGTCGAATACCAGAGGGCATGCATGGAGGTGAGAGGGGGTCGGTTCAAGGGGGATGTGAGGGTTAAGTTTTTTACTCAGAGAGTGGTGGATGTCTGGAATGTGCTGCCTGGTCTGGTGGAAGAGGCAAATACATTAGAGGCTGTTAAGAGACATTTAGATAGGTGCATGGACGTAGGGAAGATGGAGAGATATGGGCATGGTGTAGGTAGCAGGGATTAGTGTTTGGGTGTTTTTGATTTGTTTTTCCGCAGGTTCAGCTCAACAACGTGGGCCGAATGGCCTGTTCCTGTGCTGTACTCTTCTCTGTTCTGTTATCATCACATTTACCTTCCTCACCACTGATTCAACCTGCAAATCAATCCTGCGCGAGGGCTCCCGAATCCCTTGTACATGGTACAATTAGCAAGGTTGCAGATGATACTGAATAAATAAATGGAAATGGTTTGTTATTGTTCTGTGTACCAGGTGAGAAACTTGTCTTGCATACTGTTCACACAGATCAGATCATTACACAGTGCATTGAGGTAGAACAGAATGCAGAATGAAGTGTTACAATTACCGAGAGCATTCTCACCGGCTGCATCACCGTCTGGTATGGGGGGGTGGGGGGGAGCTACTGCACAGGATCGAAATAAACTGCAGAGTTGTTAACTCAGTCAGCTCCATCACGGACAATAGCCTCAGTTGTATCCAGGATATTTTCAAGGAGCAGTGCCCAAAAAAGGCAGCGTCCATCATTAAGGACCCCCATCACCCAGGACATGCCCTCTTCTCATTGCTACCATCAGGAAGGAGGTACAGGAGCCTGAAGACACACACTCAACGATTCAGGAACAGCTTCTTCCCCTCTGCCATCAATTTCTGAATGGATAGATTTATATACCTATACATATATACATACTGATTGTAATGCACAGTTTTTTCTCCCTATTACCATGTATTGCATTGTGTGGCTGCCACAAAGTTAACATATTTCACAACATATGCTGGTGATATTAAACCTGAGGCAGACAGTGACGCGCAAGAACATTTCTTTATTTGAGATATGGCACAGAACAGCCCCTTCTGGCGCACCGTGCCTCACCACCCAGCAACCCCTGATTTAACCCCAGCCTAATCACACAACAATTTACAATGACCAAGGGGTGCAGGTCTTTGGATGATGGGAGGAAACCAGAGCACCCGGGGGAAACCCAAGCATTCCACAGGGAAGACGTACAGAGACTCCTTACAGAGGACGCCAGAAGCGAACTCCGAGCTCTGCCCCCAAACTGGAATAGTGGTGCTCGAAACGCTACGCCACCTTGTCACCACGATGTCCTAAACCTCCTTTGATCCGTTCTAGGTTGTACGAGCTAACATCGTCAACACACTTGTTGGGTTGAGACACAAAAGACCATGGATGCTGGGCTTTGGAGCAGCACACTCTAAGTTCTGGAGGAATTCAGCTGAATGGTCCATGAACTCATGAACGCCACCTCACTAGAGTCATACAGCACAGTAACAGGCCCTTTGGCCCATCTAGTCTGTGCCAAACTACTTCAGCTGCCTACTCCCTGCACTGGAATCATAGCCCTCTATACCCCTCCCATCCATGTACCTATCCAAACTTCTCTTAAACGTTGAAATCGAGCTCGCGTGCACCACTTGTGCTGGAAACTCACTCCACACTCTCACCACTGAGTGAAGAAGCTTCCCCTCATGCTCCCCTTATACATTTTACCTTCCACCCTTAACCCATGACCTCTGGTTGTAGTCCCACCGACCCCCAGTGGAAAAAGTCTGCTTGCATTTACCCTATCTATACCCCTCATAATTTTAGATACTATCAAATCTCTTTTCGATCTTCTGAGTTCCAAGGAATAAAGTCCTAACCTATTCAATCTTTTCCTATAACTCGGGCCCTCCAGTCTCAGCCAGATCCTTGTAAATTTTCTCTGTATTCTTTCAACTAGGCAGCAACTATGGAAAAAAGTACTGTCGATGTTTCCAGCCGAGACCCTTCAGCAGGACTGGGGGAAAAGAATGATTTAAAAGGTGGGGGAGAGGAGGGAGAAACACAAGGTGATAGGTGAAACTGGGTCGGGAGGGATGAAGTAAAGAGCTGGGAAGTTGATTGGTGAAAGGGATAGAGGGCTGGAGAAGGGGGAATCTGATAGGAGAGGACAGAAGACCATGGAAGAAAGAAAAGGGGAGAGGAACACCAGAGGGAGGCAATGGGCAGGTAAGGAGATAAGCTGAGAGAGGGAAAAGGAATGGGAAATGGTGAAGTGGGGGGCCATTACTGGAAGTTTGAGAAATCGATGTTCATGCTGTCAGTTTGGAGGCTACCCAGATGGAATATAAGGTGTCGTTCCTCCAACCTAAGTATGGTCTCATCATGACAGTAGGGGAGGCCATGGATGGACATATCAGAATGGGAATGGGAAGTGGAATTAAAAAGAGTGGCCAGTGGGAGATCCCTCTTCTTCTGGTGGACAGAGCGTAGGTGCTCAGCGATGTGGTCTCCCAATCTACCCTGGGCCTCACCGATATACAGGAGGCCACATTGGGAGCACCGGACACAGTATATGACCCCAACAGATCCACCGATGAAGTGTCGCCTCACCTGGAAGGACTTTTTGGGGCCCTGAATGGTAGTAAGGGAGGAGGTGTAGGGGCAGGTGTAGCAGTTGTTCCGCTTGCAAGGATAAGTGACAGGAGGGAGATCAGTGCGGAGGGACAAATGGACAAGGGAGCCGCGTCAGGAATGATCCCTGCAGAAAGCAGAAAGTGGGGAAGGAGGGAAAGATGTGCGTGGTGGTGAGATCCTACTGGATTTAGTGGAAGTTACGGAGAATTACGTGCCGGACGCAGATGCTGATGGGGTGGTAAATAAGGACAAGAGGAACCCTATCTTTGGTAAGGTGGCGGGAGGATGAAGTGAGAGTAGACAGGCGGGAGGATGGAGAAGGAGATGTCCTCCTTCTTCAAAGAAAGGGGCTTCCTTTCCTCCATCATCAACACTGCCTCAACTGCACCCGTTGTTAAATCTCTTTAAGTTTACTTTTGTTGGATTTTAAAAGCTTTCCAATCATTAACTTCCAACCCACTTTTCAAGTCAAGTCAAGTCAAGTCACTTTTTATTGTCATTTCGACCATAACTGCTGGTACAGTACACAGTAAAAACAAGACAATATTTTTCAGGACCATGGTGCTACATGAACAATACAAAAACTACACTGAACTACGTAAAACAACACAAAACTACACTAGCCTACAGACCTACCCAGGACTGCATAAAGTGCACAAAACAGTGCAGGCACGACAATAAATAATAAACAAGACAATAGGCACAGTAGAGGGCAGTAGGTTGGTGTCAGCCCAGGCTCTGGGTATTGAGGAGTCTGATGGCTTGGGGGAAGAAATTGTTACACAGTCTGGTTGTGAGAGCCCGAATGCTTCGGTCCCTTTTGCCAGATGGCAGGAGGGAGAAGAGTTTGTATGAGGGGTGCATGGGGTCCTTCATAATGCTGTTTGCTTTCTGGGTGCAGCGTGTGGTGTAAATGCTACATTATATGCCCTTTCCCTGGCTCTTATGCAGTCCTTAACTTCCCTTGTCAGCCATGGTTGCCTACCCCTGCCATTTGAGAACTTCTACCTTTGTGGGACATATCTATCTTGTGCCTTGTGAACTATTCCCAGAAACTTCATCCATCTCTGCTCTGCCATCATCCCCGCCAGTATTCTCCTCCAATCCACCTGGGCAAGCTCCTCTCTCATGCACCTGTAATTCCCTTTATTCCATTGTGATACTGATACATGTGAGTTATCCTTCTCCATCTCAAATTGCAGTATGAATTCAATCATATTATGATCACAGCTTCCTAAGGGTTCCTTTACATTAAGCTAACTAATAAAATCTGGGTTATTACACAACACGCTATCTAAGATAGCCTTTCATCAAGTAGACTCAGGCACAAGCTGTTCTAAAAAGCCATCTCGTAGGCATTCAACAAATCCCCTCTCTTGTGATCTGACACCAACCTGAAGTCCCTCATCACAATTATGACATTACCCTTATTACATGCCTATTCCAGCTCCCTGTGCAATCTCAACCCCACATCTTGGCTACTATTTGGAGGCCTACATACGATTCCCATAATGGTTTTTTTACCCTTGCAGTTTATTAACCCCACACACAAAGATTCAACATTCTCTGACCCTATGTCATCTCTTTCTAAAGTAGTAATTCCATCTCTTACCAACAGAGCCACACCACCGTCTGTGCCTTCCTGCCTGTCCTTTCGATACAAAGTTTTATCCTTTGATGCTCAGCTCCCAACAATAACCTTCTTTCAGTCACGACTCAGTGATGCCCACAGCTTCATATTGACCAATCTGTAATTGCGCAACGAGTTCATCCACCTTATTCTGACTGCTTACTGCATTTAAATACAACACCTTCAGTCCTGTATTCTTCATCCTTTTGAATTTTGCCTCTGTGGTACAATTTAACTCTTTGCTCTGTCTGCATTTGTACTCAGTCACTGGCTTGTCCTTCCTTACATTCATGTTACACCCATCATCTACTTGTAAACCTGCTGGCTCATCCTCAGCTCTATCACACTGGTTCCCATTCCCCACCATATTAGTTTAAACCTCTCCCAACAGCTCTAGTAAACCTGCCCACAAGAATATTGGTCCCCCTCGGATTCAAGTATGACCCGTTCCTTTTGTACAGGTCACACCTGCCCCAGAAGAGATTAATTATCCAGAAATCTGAATCCCTGCACTCTGCTCCAATTCTTCACCCACACATTTATCTGCCACCTCATTCTATTCCCCTCCTCACTGTCGCGTGGCACAGGCAGCAATCCCAAGATTACTACACTTGAGGTCCTGCTTCTCAGCTTCCTTCCTAACTCCCTGTATTCTGTTTTCAGGACCTCCTCCTTTTTTCTACCTATGTCATTGGTATCAATATGTACCACGACCTCTAGCTGCTCACCCTCCCATTTCAGGATATTGTGGAGGTGTTCAGAAACATCACAAACCCTGGCACCTGGGAGGCAAACTACCAACCGTGTTTCTTTGTTGCGTCCACAGAATCACCTGTCTGTCCCCCTAACTATAGAGTCCCCTATCATTGCTGCCATTCTCTTCTGTTCCCTACCCTCCTGAGCCACAGGGACAGACTCAGTGCCAGAGTCATGGCCACTGTTGCTTCCCCCAGGTAGGTCCCCAACCCTCAACAGTACTCAAAAAGGTGTATTTATTGTTGAAGGGGCCGGCCACAGGGGTGCTCTCAACCACCTGATGTTCTCCCTTCTCTCTCCTGACAGTCGCCCATTTATCTGTCTCCTGTAGCCTTGGGGTGACTACCTCCCTGTAGCTCCTGTCTATCACCACCTCACTTTCCCTAACAAGCCAAAGGTCATCGAGCTGCAGCTCCAGTTCCCTAACACAGTCTCTAAGGAGCTGCATCTCAATGCTCCTGGTGTAGGTGTCAGGTATACCCGCGAAGCAGCAGAGGTTTGTCACAAGGTGAGCGTTGGAGGCAGACCCAAATGCAAGACACAGACATTGAAGTACTAGGAACAGGAACAGGTTTATCAAGAAAGCAAGGGGAGTCAGGAAGAAATGACGCTGGACGTGGACACAGGCCCTGGATGAGCCAAAGGCACGGGGCCTGGGCTAGGACTAAGACTAGGAAAGCGGGACCAGGACAAGGAACTTGGAACTAAGTCCCTGGACAAGGACTCCGAGCCAGAGACTGGACAGGGACCTGGAACCTGGGTCTTGACTCGGACTCGGACCCTGGATCTGGGTGAGGACAAGATGTGGCTTGGACTGAACGAGGTTCTTGGACATGGCTTGGACTGGACGAGGGAACTCCAGCACAGTACGGGGGAACTCCAGCACCGGGCTGGGCGAGGTACTCCTGGGCTGGACTTGCTTCTTGGACTAGGCTTGGCTCGGCTCTTGGGTGCCGGGACCCTTTCTAGGACGCAGGGCCGGGATGACTGCTGAGGATTCAGATGGGGATAATCCAGCACAGGACGAGGAATCTCCAGCACTGGGCTGGGCGAGGTACTAGAACTGGATGAGGACACGAAGCTCAGCCTTGGACTGGAGCACAGGAACACAGAACACAGAGCCAGGACCCCTCCTTGGGGACAGGACTTAGGGCCGGGACTCATACACAGAACACAAACACTAAACACGGGGACACAAAGAGACAGTTCCAAACTCAACGATAGATAGCTCCTTATCTTAGCGTGGCAAGGCTCCACCCGCAGTCCGGCGGTTGAACTTGACAAGGTTTCAGGCAAAGGTTCAGAAGGAAGGGGAAGGGAACAGTCCAGCAGCCAAAGCTGAATCCAGGAGCTATTTATGTAGCCAGCCCGAAACTGGAATCAGGTGCCTCAATTAAGGCACCCAGTGGAACAAGGGAAAACAGGAAAACCCAGAATAATGGATCGACGGACCAGACTGTGGACCAGAATGCGGACTTCATTGGACTGGACCATGATAAGGTTTGAGATCAGAGTTTTCCTTCTCCTAGATGAGCTGTCAACCATGGCTAATGAGTCCCATCTGCCTAAAGCAACTGGTTTTAAGGCACCAGTAACCCACTTTTGTCCCTTCTGCAGTCAGTAGAATGGTCCCACCAGCTTAGTAGCTAAGGGACATGAAGGCCAGGAGCTGGACATGGTTGTCAGAGGCTATTTGAGATGCATGCCACTGGAAGCATTTAATAGGTAGTGAGAGCTTATCGCCATTGCCACCCTTGGCTAGGACAACCTTAAGGAACCATTGGATCTTTATTCCCTGGAGAATACAAAAATGAGGGGAGTCCTTATAGGAGTTTATAAAATCATGAACGGCATGAAGGGAAGTCTTCTCATTGTTGGGGAGTGCAGAACTAAAGGGAACAGATACAAGATACAGACATCCCACCCTGCAAAAACTCATTTCAGGGAGGTAGCACCATCAATTTGCGGGAGACTTCCGGGAGAGGTGGGATGTCTGCAATAGAGTAGCTCCTTAGCAGCTAGCCAGCTAGTTTAAATAATGTTAGCTATGCTAATGAACGAATGACACCTGTTAAACTCACCTCAACACGTCTTTTACAGTCTTAACCCACCATGGGCAATAGAAAAGTCACTGTTGCAAACAGTGCAGCGACCAACACTGTCATTATTTTGGCCCCTATTAGGTAATTTTGGCCCCTATTAGGTAGGAGTACACTTTAGTGTAGTCTGGGGCGACGTACTTTTTTTTTGGAACACTCTGCCATGGCGCGCTCTCGCTCGCTCCCTCTCTCTCGCGTGCTCTCTCTTGTGGTCGCTCTCACGCTCTCTCTTGCTTTTCTCTCACTCGCTCTCAAAAAAATTGATTTCCGTGATATTGTATATAATTTGCGGGCATCAGGGAGCCACTACTAATATGCGGGAGACTCCCGGAAGTTCCGGGAGAGGTGGGATGTCTGCAAGATAAGAGGAGAGAAATTTAAAAAGATTCCTGTGAGGTGACATCTTTACACGGGTAGTGAGTTCCTAGAATGACCTGCCAAAGGAAGTGGTCAAGGTGGGTGCAATTACAAAGCACTTGGACAGGTACATGGAGGGGAAGGGGAAGGGCTTAGATGGTTCTGTGTTGAATGCAGGCAACTGGGACTAGCTGGGAGGTGGGAGGATGCTGCGCTTGGCATGGGCCAAGGAAGAATGGGGCTGAGAGGGATAACATATCAGCCATGATGAATTGGCAGAGTGGACTCGACGGGCTGACGTGACTGCCGAAATTCTGTTCCTATGTCCCATGACCTTCTGGTTTTGAAGCTGTATGGCCCTATGACTCTCCAACCTATTCTAGACCAACACTCCCAGTTACTCGTGAGGGTAAGTCACATTGTGAGGGGCCGAAGGGCATAGATAAAGCAAATAAGATTTTAAAATAAATCTTTAGCCAGAGGGGGCTGAATCTGTGAAAATCATTGCCACGGACGCCAATGACAATTGCGAGGTGTGAAAATCTCATTGAAGCCTTTTGAATGCTGAGGATGTTCTACGAGTCTGTGGTGGCCAGTGCGATCATGTTTGCTGTTGTGTGCTGGGGCAGCAGGCTGAGGGTAGCAGACAACAACAGAATCAACAATCTCATTCGTAAGGCCAGTGATGTTGTGGGGATGGAACTGGACTCTCTGACGGTGGTGTCTGAAAAGAGGATGCTGTCCAAGTTGCATGCCATCTTGGACAATGTCTCCCATCCACTACATAATGTACTGGGTGGGCACAGGAGTACATTCAGCCAGAGACTCATTCCACCCAGATGCAGCACTAAGCATCATAGGAAGTCATTCCTGCCTGTGGCCATCAAACTTTACAACTCCTCCCTTGGAGGGTCAGACACTGGTACTGTAAAGCACTGTACCAACCACTACACCACCATGCCGCATTTGAGAGGGGTAATAAATCAGCCCAGATGGAATTGGGGAGCCTAATCCTGCCTCTATGCCATATACTGTTTATCTTTCTGACACAAGTTTCTTTTTTACTTTAAATATATTTAGCTAATTAAACTTAAATACCCCAGAAGCCGTGGTAGGATCTGTACAGACAGCTTGAGATCAATAGTTCAGGCTCTTCTGGTCTCCTAATCAGAATCAGAACCATTCTATTACCATCGCTCTGGATGTCCGCCAATTAATGACTTGCTTTCATCCTCCAATTATAAATTTTGCTTAATGGTCTGATGCTTCGGAAAGATAACAAGAGGTCGATCCTTAATACTCATCAGTTAACTTTCCTGATTCAATGTGTTTCAATAGAATTGACAGCGCCTGGTTGAGCTCACTGGGAGTTCTAAGCACTTCCTTATTCTTATTCAATGGCAAGAAACTTGCACACAACTGCTAGGGAATGCAGGCGAGGCTTGAGTCAAACGCACATCAGCAGAAATGATTTAGTAAAAAACTGCAAAATTACAAGCGACAAGGGGCCACAAAACAAGAGGAATGGGTATTTAGCATGACAAGGCAACAAGGTAACTGACGGCTAGGAGCAGCTGGCTTGATGAGTGAACAAGAATTGCGAACGCGAGCTGGGTTTAAATAGGCTGCCAGTGGTGAGTGGCGGGTGACTCCTGTTAGCTGGGTGGAGACTGGGAGGTGTCTACCCTGTGAAGGCCTGACGACAACAGTTCCTAAACTGTCACAACGAAGAGATAATTTAATTATGTTGATTAATGGGTTAAGTATTGATAGGGCTGCTCTGTGACAGTGCCAAAGTGCAGAGAGTAACTTACTGTCTCAGACAATGGGAAGTGGGAGCTGGGACTCCTACAATGTCAAACATTGTCAGCATCAGTCTTCAGGGTGACAGTCCTTCCTAAGAAATATATCTGGCTGTTCGTGCAACTTTTTAAGCACCAGCAATCACAGATTCCCACCCCTGTTTTATACATTCTCCCTGTGGTTCTATTATGGACTTATTGAGTATGCCTGCAAGAAAGTGAATCTCGGAGTTGTATATGGTGCCATATATGTGTTGGTTGCCCACCGTGTCCAACGATGACATAATCCCTGTGCAGGAGGGTTTTTAAAGTGGAAGACCCATTGCACTGGGCCAGTTCTACTCCCTCAACCTCAGAAGTCCGGGTTCAGTGGTACGAACAAGCTTCACAAACTGGGGTCTTCCTTGGTTGCAGTGGATGACCGTTATGTCTTCTGTACCTCGTCATGGCCCGCACTCTCCACAGAGCCTTGCGGTACTGCCTTCCCGCCTGATGGATCTCACTGTAGATTTCACCCACCCAGACCACTGGAGCTGACTTTGCATTCTAGGACATTCTATGTCACCAGGATATGATGCTCGCTGCTACCGTCACCTGGTTTAGCCAGCCTGTCAAAGCGGTGTACTGAGGTGTGGCCGCTGTCACATGCAAACGGCTACCTGGAGCCACAGGTGAGTGCTGAGTGTCCAATGGGGACCAAACATAAAGCCTCTGGTAAAGGGGCTTGTTGTGACGTGTATGTATTTTGATAATAAATTTACTTTAAAGTAGCGCAAAAAGAGAGCAATATATAGTGAGTTGGTGTTTATGGGTTCGTTGTTCATCTCGAAATCTGGTGATAAGCTGCTATCTTGGCTCTGGAAGCATGCTGACACTTGTGGGCTGCCCGCATCACACCCTCAAACTGTGTTTGTTGTTGATGCAAATAGTGCATTCATGATACCGCACTGTGCAAAAGTCTTAGATACATATATATATATATATCTCTATCTAGCGTGCCTAGGCTTTCGCACAGTACTGTAGTAATTTTATGTATTACACTGAACAGCTGCCACAAAAAAACACAAATGTCATGACACGTGAGTGACGATAGAGCTGATTCTGATCTGGGTCTCTATTGTGGACTGAGCGTGGGAAGGGGGCAGGGAGAGGGGAATCATGGTTGGGAAAAGGGGAAGGGAGAGGGGAGGGAGTGGGAAGCAGCAGAGAGACATTCTGTAATGATCAATAGACCAATTGTTTGGGATCAAGTGGCGTTGCCTGGTGTCTCAGGGCTGGGTGTGTCTGTACCTGCAGTACCCCCAACCCTGGCACTCCTTCTCTGCCACCCGTCCCACACCCCTCCCGCAGCACTCCACCCTGACCATTCCCAACATCCTTTCCTCCCGCCAGATTTACAAACTCGTTCTCTGCTCCACATTGACAAATACGGTACTGTGCAATGGTCTTAAGCTCCCTAGCTATATATCTGTGCGTAAGTCTTTTGTACAGTACTGTACCCGTGACATTTAAAGATAGCTTTTATCTGTACCTTTAATGTGCTGACTCATTCCGAGGCAGTCTGTGACTCTATCAATTCACACAGCAAAGTACTGGCCACCTGATCAAGCACTTCGCCCAATATCCTGCTGTTGGAGTTTGTGACAGAGGTACCTCAACATCAGATGAGCTGCCGAGGTACAAAGACTTCTCTATTTTAAATTGTCACTGGAATTGCTACTGCTGTTCTGTTGGCCTTTGACCTGCCGGCTGCCGGAATGTGACATCCCTTTTGGGAACTGATTCCCTGGCAGGAATAAGACGAGCAATTCATAACGGCAGCAACTTCCCAATTGATCTTGCCAATATGGTTCAGACTCCATAACATACCCTTGGACCTCCCCGCTTGCCGTTGGGACATAGACTACAGCCATGTCAGAGTCACAGAGTCAGGGAGCCCCATAGCACAGAAAGAGGCTCTTTGGCCCATCTAGTCTGTGCTAAACTTTTATGTTGCCTAGTCCCATCAATCTGCACCGGGACCATAGGCCTCCATATTTCTCCCGTCCATGTACCTATCCAAACTTCTCTTTGGTATTGAAATCAAGCTCACATGCTCCTTTTGTGCTGGTAGTTCATTCCACACTCTCATGACCCTCTGAGTGAAGAAGTTTCCCCTCATGTTCCCTTTAAGCTTTTCGTCTTTCACCCTTAACCCATGACCTTTAGTTGCATCCTTCCTATAGCAGGGGTTACCAACAATGAACACTATAATTCTAAATGCGGCCTCACCAATATTTTCTACAAGTGCAAAATAACATCCAAACTCCCAATTTCAATGCCCTGGCTGATGAAGGCCAACATGGCAAAAGCCTTCTTCGCCACCCTGTCAGCCAGTGAAGTCATGTTCAGGAAACTGTACAGTCGTATAGTAATGGAGTTAAAGAAGGGAACAGGCCCTTCATCCCATCCAGTCCATGCTGAACCATTTAAACTGTCACCTCCCATTGATCTGTACCAGACCAAAGCCCCCCATACCCTCACCATCCATGTATCCGTCCAAACTTCTCTTAAATGCTGTGAACAAACCAGCATCCACCACTTACACTGGCAGCTCGTTCCACTCTTGCACCACTGCCTCATGTTCCCCTTAAACATTTCACCTTTCACCCTTAAAACCAGGCAAGGCCATTTGATGCCAAACAATTGGTTTATTGATCATTACAGAATGTCTCTCTAGTGCTTCCCGCTCCCTCCCCTCTCCCTTCCCCTTTTCCCAACCATGATTCCCCTCTCCCTGACCCCTTCCCACTCTCTGTCCACAATAGAGACCCAGATCAGAATCAGGTTTATCATCACTCACATATATCATGAAATTTGTTGTTTTTTGTGGCAGCAGTACAGTGCAACATGTAAATTACTGCAGTACTGTGCAAAGGTATTAGACATCCTAGCTATATATATGTGCATAGGACTTTTGCACAGGACTGTAGTATGCCCACAATAGTCAGCAGAATAATATGAATATATATAAAAAATCAATTATCATGGGCTGATAGACCATTTGAAAATCTGATGGCGGAAGGGATGGAGCTGTTCCTAAGCCATTGTGTGTGTGTCGAATCCTATAAAAGGTAGTGGATTTGGCCCAGTACATCACAGCCCTCCCAATCATCAAGCATATCCACACGAAACGATGTTGCAAGAAAGCAGCATCCATCATCAGAGATCCTCACCACTCTGGACACGCTCTCTTCTCACTGCTGCCATCAGGCAGAAGGTACAGGAGCCTCAGGACTCAGACCACCAGGTTCAGAAGCAGTTACTACCCCTCAACCTTCAAGCTCTTGAACAAAAGGAGATAACTTCACTCACTTACCCATCCATTGAAATGTTCCCACAACCAATAATCTCTTTAAGGACAAACAACAGGAATTCTGCAGATGCTGGAAATTCAAGCAACATACATCAAAGTTGCTGGTGAACGCAGCAGGCCAAGCAGCATCTATAGGAAGAGGCGCAGTCGACGTTTCAGGCCGAGACCCTTCGTCAGGACTAACTGAAGGAAGAGTGAGTAAGGGATTTGATCTCTTTAAGGACTCTTTATCTCATGTTCTCATTATTTATTGCTATTTATTTATCTTTGCATTTACACAGTTTGTTGTCTTCTGCACTCTGGTTGATCTTTCATTGATCCTGTTATAGTTACTATTCTATAGATTTGCTGAGTATGCCCACAGGAAAATGAATCTCAGGGTTGTATGTGATGACATAGATGTACCTTGATAATAAATTTACTTTGAACTTTGAACTTCCTTCTGGATACTAGGAGAAGAGGGCGTGTTCGGGACAGTGATGGCCCTTAGTGACGGATTCTACAGTACCACCCTGATGGTGGGGATGGATGTGCTCGTGATGGAGCTAACTGAGTTTACAAACTACTGCTGGCTCTGGCAATCTGATAAATTTGTTGTAATGTTCCCTTTGAGGCTTATGTTAACTTTGAACCAGCAGATGGCAGGAGAGAGCCTGTGGTATGGAGAGTCCACACAGGGTGGATTAAGGCAAATATCACAGAATATTCTGGTAACCATGGCACTGAAAATGATTCAGTGGGCTGGGCACAGGGAGGGAGTTGCAGGTGTTGAGGGAGGAGGAGTTGATTCAAACTCAACCCCTCCAGTCTCACTCAACTTGTCTTGCACTGATAGAGGGTCATGGTACAGGCTGCAGTTTTGGTCTCCTTTGTTCAGACAGGGTTCTTCACGTTGTTATAGCCAGGACAGGTAATGGGAGTGAGCTCCCACTACCTATTCAATACTCCCAATCATGTGCACCTCAAATAGTCTCTGGCAACCAAGTCCAGCTCCTGGCCAGCCTTCACGTGTGGTTCAGCTACTAAGGCTGGTGGAACCATTTCTACTGACAGGAGAAGGGGCAAAGGCTGGCTACTGGCACCTTAAAACCAGTCATTTTGGGCAGATGGGACTTACCAGCCATGGTTGGCAGTTCTTCTAGGAGAAGGAAAACTCTGATCTCAAACCACCGCTGCCTTGCGGCTATACTCACTCATGGGAAAGGCTTTGGGAGTGAATCCCGAGGAAGTCCAGAGCATTGAGTTCAACGCTGACTGGCAACTCAGCTATCGCCCTCTGCCCTTCCTCTGAGCTTATCATCTGCACGGAGAGGGGGAGCCTACTGCACGGGCATCAGCTTGCCCTCCATGTTGTACTGCCCTGGCTTGCGTATCGACCGCGATGTAGACAGTGAGGACGCAACATCCACGGTGAACCATGGACGTCCATTAAAAGAAGTTCAGAAAGGCTGGTGGAGGAAGAGCAGCAAAGAATCACCAGTCCAGTTCCAGGGCTGGAGGATCTAGTGAGATATTTGGAGTTGAAATTCAGAGAATGAGGAGCAATCTCATCAAAACCTATCGATCTCATCATCTCACCGATTCCCACCACTGCCTGTAAGGAGTTTGTACGTTCTCCCTGTGACCGTGTGCGTTTCCTCCGAGTGCTCCGGTTTCCTCCCACAGTCCAAAGACGTATTGGTTAGCAGGTCATTGTAAGTGGTCCTATGGTTAGGCTAGGTTTAAACCTGGAATTGCTGGGCGATGTGGCTTAAAGGTCCAGAAAGGCCTACTCCATGCTGTAGATAGGTAGGTAGGTAGAGAGATAAATAAACCTGCCAATTCTCACAGAATCCCACAGATAGATGTGGGGACCACAGCCAGGGATCTCAGTCCCAGAGTACTGGGTAGACCACTCAGGACCAAGGAGAACAGGGAAGTCCTTCTCTCAGAAGATGGTGAATCGGTGGAAAGTAAGAGGATAATACATGTGCTGAGTTTATTCAAAAGGCCAGAGGAGGCCATGTCCTCTACTTCCCCTCCCCTCACCTTCCTATTCTGGCATCTACCCCTTTCTTTCCAGTGCTGACGAAGGGTCTCGGCCCGAAATGTCGACTGTTTACTCTCTTCCATAGCTGCTGCCTGGCCTGATGAGTTCCTTCAGCTGTTAGTGTGTAATGCTTTGACTTCCAGCATCCGCACATTTTCTCTTGGTTCGTGCTCGTGGGTTCATGGACCGTTCAGAAATCTGAGGGGAAGAAGCTGTTCCAAAAATGTTGAGTGTGGGATGCTCTGGATTTCTAGCATCTGCCGAATCCCTTGTGTTTATGATTTTCTTGTGCAGAGCATGGCCTGCATTTATTGGGAGACGCTGCTGTGGTTTTTGTTTACGGATGTGCTCACCTCTAAGACATTCAGCATCCCGGAACAACAAGCAATCCACTGGAGGGACCCGACAACCCAGAGAACTCCCCCAGCAAATCGCACATCAACCCGGATTCCTGTATCTGCAGTTTCTTGTGTCTCCTCTCCAAAGACCGCAGTCAGAACGCATATGGAACGTTGGGACCCGTGTCGAGGAACGGATGGACAGGCATCGGAAATGAGCCAGAGGTGGTCCACAAGAACTTGATTAGTCAGAGCACGAAGGGGCTGAGAGGGAAATGGATCAGCCATGATGAAATGGTGGAGCAGACTCGATGGGCCAAATGGTCTAATTCTGCTCCCATAATTATGGTCTAATAAGAATGATCCCAGGAATGAAAGGGTTAACGTATGAGCTACATCTCTATCAAAGGAGGCGTAAGGCACTCTTTCTTTCCGCTAGTCTGCAGGTCACCCTTGGGCAAGGTGTAGCACCTGCTTAGCGCCCCCCACCCCACCCCGGATCAGGGTCAGGTGACCATGGGAGCAGGTGGTGACGGTTGTTTGAGCAGCTGGTGCAGATCACAAGTCCTGGTCATGTGACTACTGACACCAGGCAGACAATCTCTGAAGAGTATTGATAATGGCTGCGGTCACCCGTCCTGTAAAGACACTGCCCAGAAGAAAGCAATGACAAACCACTTGTGTAGAAAAGTTTGCCAACAACAATCACGGTCATGGAAAGACCCTGATCACCCACATTGTAGGACACGGCAAACAATGATGACGATGATGGGTCTAATTGGGTGACGTGAGCTCATTGGGCCAGAAGGGCCGGTTACTATGCTCCATCTCAAAATTAAAATTAAAGTTAAATTAACCGGGACATCTTTGGAATGTGGGATGAAACCGGAGCACCTGGAGGAAACCCACACAGTCACGGGGAGAATGTACAAACTCTTTACGGGAATTGTATCCCGGTCACTGGCACTGTAATGGTGTTGCATTAACCACTACACTATCATGCTACCCACAAAGGGTTAAGTTACAGGACTTGCCTATAAGACCAGCTGAGAATTTAAGTGCAGGTACTGAAAGAAAAACTGGAATGAGAAAAGGCGGCATTGGAAATAGTGAATATGCCAATACACATCTGGTGTAATGAGCTCGTCCGGCCTATGTGGGAAGCTGGAGAGAATTGGGTTCCAAGGTTTACAGTGCACCTGAATTGGTTAATTATTGTTTAATGAGAGTCATTATTCATTTAGAGTTATTTGTATATTTTTCTTGAGCGACTCGCACTTTGTAATACGGTTGCCTGGTGCTTTCCATTTAAACTTGTTAAGTTTATTTTGATGTCAGGAATTCCATGTACTTCCATTATTTAAGTGGATGCCTGATGAGCATTAATCATGGGGTACTAGTTTTGAGAATGTTATGGCTCACAGTGTTGCTTGGCTGAGCAACCAATTTTCTATCGGAATTCTTATAAATAAACTCTGGTCACTGTCTCTACATCAGGGTCTGTCTTTCCTCCGCATCTGGGTTCCGATATCACCAGCGCTCGCTGTGACACCCAGTGTCTTCAGATTTGGAAATCTCCCACTGTTATATCTGAAGGATGTGCAGGCATTAGATAGGATCCAGAGGAGGTTCATGAGAATCATCGTGGCAAAGAAAGGGTTAATGTATGAGGAGCATTTGATGATTCTGGGCCTGCAGTCACTAGAGTTTAGAAGAATAAACATAGAAAATAGGTGCAGGAGTAGGCCATTCGGCCCTTCGAGCCTGCACCGCCATTTATTATGATCATGGCTGATCATCCAACTCAGATCCCTGCACCAGCCTTCCCTCCATACCCCCTGACCCCTGTAGCCACAAGGGCCATATCTAACTCCCTCTTAAATATAGCCAATGAACTGGCCTCAACTGTTTCCTGTGGCAGAGAATTCCACAGATTCACCACTCTCTGTGTGAAGAAGTTTTTCCTAATCTCAGTCCTAAAAGGCTTCCCCCTTATCCTCAAACTGTGACCCCTCGTTCTGGACTTCCCCAACATCGGGAACAATCTTCCTGCATCTAGCCTGTCCAATCCCTTTAGGATTTTATACGTTTCAATCAGATCCCCCCTCAATCTTCTAAATTCCAACGAGTACAAGCCTAGTTCATCCAGTCTTTCTTCATATGAAAGTCCTGCCATCCCAGGAATCAATCTGGTGAACCTTCTTTGTACTCCCTCTATGGCAAGGATGTCTTTCCTCAGATTAGGGGACCAAAACTGCACACAATACTCCAGGTGTGGTCTCACCAAGGCCTTGTACAACTGCAGTAGTACCTCCCTGCTCCTGTACTCGAATCCTCTCGCTATAAATGCCAGCATACCATTCGTCTTTTTCACCGCCTGCTGTACCTGCATGCCCACTTTCAATGACTGATGTATAATGACACCCAGGTCTCGTTGCACCTCCCCTTTTCCTAATCGGCCACCATTCAGATAATAATCTGTTTTCCTATTTTTGCCACCAAAGTGGATAACTTCACATTTATCCACATTAAATTGCATCTGCCATGAATTTGCCCACTCACCTAACCTATCCAAGTCACTCTGCATCCTCTTAGCATCCTCCTCACAGCTAACACTGCCACCCAGCTTCGTGTCATCCGCAAACTTGCAGATGCTGCATTTAATTCCCTCATCCAAGTCATTAATATATATTGTAAACAACTGGGGTCCCAGCACTGAGCCTTGCGGTACCCCACTAGTCACTGCCTGCCATTCTGAAAAGGTCCCGTTTATTCCCACTCTTTGCTTCCTGTCTGCTAACCAATTCTCTATCCACATCAATACCTTACCCCCAATACCGTGTGCTTTAAGTTTGCACACTAATCTCCTGTGTGGGACCTTGTCAAAAGCCTTTTGAAAATCCAAATATACCACATCCACTGGTTCTCCCCTATCCACTCTACTAGTTACATCCTCAAAAAATTCTATGAGATTCGTCAGACATGATTTTCCTTTCACAAATCCATGCTGACTTTGTCCGATGATTTCACCGCTTTCCAAATGTGCTGTTATCACATCTTTGATAACTGACTCCAGCAGTTTCCCCACCACCGACGTTAGGCTAACCGGTCTATAATTCCCCGGTTTCTTTCTCCCTCCTTTTTTAAAAAGTGGGGTTACATTAGCCACCCTCCAATCCTCAGGAACTAGTCCAGAATCTAACGAGTTTTGAAAAATTATCACTAATGCGTCCACTATTTCTTGGGCTACTTCCTTAAGCACTCTGGGATGCAGACCATCTGGCCCTGGGGATTTATCTGCCTTTAATCCCTTCAATTTACCTAACACCACTTCCCTACTAACATGTATTTCGCTCAGTTCCTCCATCTCACTGGACCCTCTGTCCCCTACTATTTCTGGAAGATTATTTATGTCCTCCTTAGTGAAGACAGAACCAAAGTAATTATTCAATTGGTCTGCCATGTCCTTGCTCCCCCTAATCAATTCACCTGTTTCTGTCTGTAGGGGACCTACATTTGTCTTTACCAGTCTTTTCCTTTTTACGTATCTATAAAAGCTTTTACAGTCAGTTTTTATGTTCCCTGCCAGTTTTCTCTCATAATCTTTTTTCCCCTTCCTAATTAAGCCCTTTGTCCTCCTCTGCTGAACTCTGAATTTCTCCCAGTCCTCAGGTGAGCCACTTTTTCTGGCTAATTTGTATGCTTCTTCTTTGGAATTGATACTATCCCTAATTCCCCTTGTCAGCCACGGGTGCACTACCTTCCTTGATTTATTCTTTTGCCAAACTGGGATGAACAATTGTTGTAGTTCATCCATGCAATCTTTAAATGCTTGCCATTGCATATCCACCGTCAATCCTTTAAGTGTCATTTGCCAGTCTATCTTAGCTAAATAAGGGGGGATCTCATTGAAAATTATTATAAATTGAAAGGCTTTGACAGTGGATATGGAGAGGATGTTTCCCATGATGAGTGAGTCTAGGACCAGATGGCACAGCCTCAGAATAGAGGGACGTCCCTTAAAAAGAGAGATGGGGAGGAATTTCCTTAGCCAGAGGCAGGTGAGTCTGTTGAATTCATTGCTACAGATGGCTGTGGAGGACAAGTCATTTGGTGTATTTAAAGCGAAGTTGGTAGGTTCTTGATTAGTCAGAGCATCAAAGAAGAAGGCAGGAGAATTGGGTTGAGAGGGAAAATAAGTTAGCCATGATGGAATGGTGGAGCAGATTCGATGGGCTGAGTGGCCTAATTCTGCTCCTATGTCTTGTGGGCTCATGGAGGTTGTCTAACACTTCTCTGAAATTTCCTATCAGAGTTGCGGTGCAGTCCTGAATGGGCGATCACCACCAGTGATGTCTACAAAACATCGGAGTGCTCACGGAAGTTTCAAGTCACTTATCTTGTTCAAATATTAAACTTCACAACCGTGTCCAACTCTCAGAGATCAATTCAGCCCAGAAAAGGACATTTTCATTTACTTTCAGATCCAGCCTTCATGAACATGGGCGGCATCTACAGCTCATCCCCAGTTTGCCCGAGGCATTGATTCTCCAAGTGCCTTATTGCTTCAGATAGACCTGCCTGCGGTTAATCCTGTTGCTTTGGGCTGTAAAGGCGTGAGGCCAGGAATGAGGCTGCTTCTCTTCCCTCAGGCACCTTAGTGATCCAATTACATTTATACTGCATGCAGGTTCTTGAGTGCTCATTTTCTCCCATAATTGTTTGCTTGCAAACTTAAAGCTGAGTTAAAACTCTTGCCCTGTCATATACCGGGCTTGTTCAGTGCAGGGAAAGGCTGTTCAGCCCGTCGTACCTGAGATAGCTCTTTGATGGTCAGTTCCGATTATTTCCACAGAATGTTTCTCTTCCGACTGTACTAGAACCTAGAACCCAGAACACAGGGTCTAGAACCTAGAACATAGTACCTACAAACAAGAACCTAGAACATAGAATATGTGGATTCTGTGACCAGTTACATAGAGAAGTGTGCTGTACTATTCTAAGTTTTAGGTACTGAGGATGCTACCATCATGAAACACATGTGAGTAAGGGCAAATCAGAAGCCATGGCTTACTGCAGAGATCCATGTCAGGCTGAGGGATCGTGATGTTGCTTTTAGATCAGCGGGAAGTGACAGCTCTTAGGGAAGTAAGAACTGTGCTTTCCCACTCCATCAGGAAGGTGAAATAGCAGCATCCTCAGAGAATTTACAACCACTTCTGCAATACCAGAGACACTAGGTGCATGTGGCAGGGAACTCAGAGGATCACAGACAAGTCTACCCTGTGTGTCAGTGACCAGGATGTTTCACTCCCTGAGCACCTGAATGTCTTCTACGCCTGGTTTGGTGTACAGAACAAAGGGTCAGGCGAGGAAGGCACCTCTCCTCCCAGGAGCAGACACTCCGTCTGACTGAAACTGAGGTGAGGAAGACCCCGCCCAGAGTCAACCCACGCTAAGCTGCAGGACCCGATAATGTACCGAGTCGAGCTCTGAAAGACTCGCAGCCCAGCTGATGGATATATTCAACATCTCTCTGGAACAATCCATTGTCCCCTTGGTTTTCAGGGCGGCAACCATTATTCCAGTGCCAAAGGCGGTGACAGTAACCTGCACAAGTGACTATCGTCTCGTGGCATTGACATCAACCATTATGAAATGCTGCGAGAGGCTGGTCATGGAGTACATTAAAGCTTTTCCTCCGGCTACACTGGACCCTTTCCAGTTCACTTATTGCTTAAATCGATCCACTACACACAGGAGCGACAACGTTGTAACCTACTCCGAGATCAGTCCAACCCTTCCCTCCTACAAAGACCTCAAGCTTCAAGATACAAAGTAGTTTAAGGCCATTTCCAGTACACAAGTGAATGACTGAATTTACTTAAATCTTACATCCATCCCACAACCCGAGGAAGTAAAAATCTTTGCGATATGACTCCGTCGCAATGTACAGACATGTGAATTTAAACGTCTAATAGCTTGTGCAAAGAAGCTATCCCGTAGCCTGTTGGTCCTGGCTTTGATGCTGCGGTACCGTTTGCCAGACGGAAACAGATGAAACAGTTACCATTTGCCAGATGGAAACAGCTGAACTAAGTATAAAGGAGAATGAAATAACTGTTATTCCGGACCTGATGCATTACAAACAAAATCACAATAAGATGAAGAACACAATGATAATAAGCCCACAGAAAATATAAGTACATAAGATAGATTATATACATAGATTGATTGTATGTCCATGAAGTGAAATGTTATTTTATTTTAATGATACAACATGGAGTAGACTATTGTGGCCCTTCCAGAAACCCCAGCAACCCCAGCAAACACGATTTCACCCCAGCCTAACCATGGGACAATTTACAATGTCTTTGGACTGTGGGAGGTAACCGGAGCACCAAGGGAAAACCCAAGCATTCCACTGGGATGCGTGCAAACTCCTTACGGAACGAGATTGAGCTCCAAGCTCTGAACTCTGGGATGCCCCAAACTGTAACAGCGCCATGCTAATCGCAGTGTTACCCTGACTCCCAAGTGATGCTGGACACAGGTACATAGGCTCAGTGACAGGAGATGTTCCATTTGTTCCTGTCCCTATCTAAGAGTCTCTTAAATCTTCATAATGTGTCTGCCTCTGCTACCACCCCTGACTCAGTGTTCCACACACACACCACTCTCACCAATGTCCCTAACTTACCTGTCACTACTCCCACCCCTGACAGTGTTCCATAACCCCACCACTCTCACCAATATCCCTAATGTGTCTGTCACTACCCCCACCCCTGACAGAGGGTTCCATAACCCCACCACCCTCACCAATGTCCCTAATGTGTCTGTCACTACTCCCACCTCTGACAGTGTTCCATAACCCCACCACTCTCACCAATATCCCTAATGTGTCTGTCACTACCCCCACCCCTGACAGAGGGTTCCATGACCCCACCACTCTCACCAATGTCCCTAATGTGTCTGTCACAACCCCCACCCCTGACAGAGTGTTCCATAACCCCACCACCCTCACCAATGTCCCTAATGTATCTGTCACTACCCCCACCCCTGACAGTGTTCCATAACCCCACCACTCTCACCAATGTCCCTAATGTGTCTGTCACTACCCCCACCCCTGACAGAGTGTTCCATAACCCCACCACTCTCACCGATGTCCCTAATGTATCTGTCACAACCCCCACCCCTGACAGAGTGTTCCATAACCCCACCACCCTCACCAATGTCCCTAATGTGTCTGTCACTACCCCCACCCCTGACAGTGTTCCATAACCCCACACTCTCACCGATGTCCCTAATGTGTCTGTCACAACCCCCACCCCTGACAGAGTGTTCCATAACCCCACACTCTCACCAATGTCCCTAATGTGTCTATCACTACTCCCACCCCTGAGAGAGTGTTCCATAACCCCACCACTCTCACCAATGTCCCTAATGTGACTGTCACTACCCCCACCCCTGAGAGAGTGTTCCATAACCCCACCACTCTCACCAATGTCCAAAATGTGTCTGTCACTACCCCCACCCCTGACAGTGTTCCATAACCCCACACTCTCACCGATGTCCCTAATGTGTCTGTCACAACCCCCACCCCTGACAGAGTATTCCATGACCCCACCACTCTCAGCAATGTTCCTAATGTGTCTATCACAACCCCCACCCCTGACAGTGTTCCATAACTCCACCACTCTCACCAATGTCCCGAATGTGTCTGTCACTACCCCCACCCCTGACAGAGTGTTCCATAACCCCACCACTCTCACCAATGTCCCTAATGTGTCTGTCACTACCCCCACCCCTGACAGAGTATTCCATAACCCCACCACTCTCAGCAATGTCCCTAATGTGTCTGTCAATACCCCCACCCCGACAGAGTATTCCATAACCCCACCACTCTCAGCAATGTCCCTAATGTGTCTGTCACTACCCCCACCCCTGACAGAGTGTTCCATAACCCCACCACTCTCACCAATGTCCCTAATGTGTCTGTCACTACCCCCACCCCTGACAGAGTGTTCCATAACCCCACCACTCTCACCAATGTCCCTAATGTGTCTGTCACAACCCCCACCCCTGACAGAGTATTCCATAACCCCACCACTCTCAGCAATGTCCCTAATGTGTCTGTCACTACCCCCACCCCTGACAGTGTTCCATAACCCCACCACTCTCACCAATATCCCTAATATGTCTGTCACTAGTCCCACCCCTGACAGTGTTCCATAACCCCACCACTCTCAGCAATGTCCCTCATGTGTCTGTCACAACCCCCACCCCTGACAGTGTTCCATAACCCAACCACTCTCACCAATGTCCCTAATGTGTCTGTCACTACCCCCACCCCTGACAGAGTGTTCCATAACCCCACCACTCTCACCAATGTCCCGAATGTGTCTGTCACTACCCCCACCCCTGACAGAGTATTCCATAACCCCACCACTCTCAGCAATGTCCCTAATATGTCTGTCACTACCCCCACCCCTGACAGAGGGTTCCATGACCCCACCACTCTCAGCAATGTCCCTCATGTGTCTGTCACTACCCCAACCCCTGACAGAGTGTTCCATAACCCCACCACTCTCACCGATGTCCCTAATGTGACTGTCACTACCCCCACCCCTGACAGAGTATTCCATAACCCCACCACTCTCACCAATATCCCTAATATGTCTGTCACTAGTCCCACCCCTGACAGTGTTCCATAACCCCACCACTCTCACCAATGTCCCTAATGTGTCTGTCACAACCCCCACCCCTGACAGAGTATTCCATAACCCCACCACTCTCAGCAATGTCCCTAATGTGTCTGTCACTACCCCCACCCCTGACAGTGTTCCATAACCCCACCACTCTCACCAATATCCCTAATATGTCTGTCACTAGTCCCACCCCTGACAGTGTTCCATAACCCCACCACTCTCAGCAATGTCCCTCATGTGTCTGTCACAACCCCCACCCCTGACAGTGTTCCATAACCCAACCACTCTCACCAATGTCCCTAATGTGTCTGTCACTACCCCCACCCCTGACAGAGTGTTCCATAACCCCACCACTCTCACCAATGTCCCGAATGTGTCTGTCACTACCCCCACCCCTGACAGAGTATTCCATAACCCCACCACTCTCAGCAATGTCCCTAATATGTCTGTCACTACCCCCACCCCTGACAGAGGGTTCCATGACCCCACCACTCTCAGCAATGTCCCTCATGTGTCTGTCACTACCCCAACCCCTGACAGAGTGTTCCATAACCCCACCACTCTCACCGATGTCCCTAATGTGACTGTCACTACCCCCACCCCTGACAGAGTATTCCATAACCCCACCACTCTCACCAATATCCCTAATATGTCTGTCACTAGTCCCACCCCTGACAGTGTTCCATAACCCCACCACACTCACCAATGTCCCTAATGTGTCTGTCACTACCCCCACCCCTGACAGAGTATTCCATAACCCCACCACTCTCACCAATATCCCTAATATGTCTGTCACTAGTCCCACCCCTGACAGTGTTCCATAACCCCACCACACTCACCAATGTCCCTAATGTGTCTGTCACTACCCCCACCCCTGACAGAGTATTCCATAACCCCACCACTCTCACCAATGTCCCTAATGTACCTGTCACTACCCCCACCCCTGACAGAGTGTTCCATAACCCCACCACTCTCACCGATGTCCCTAATGTGTCTGTCACTACCCCCACCCCTGATAGAGTGTTCCATAACCCCACCGCCCTCACCAATGTACCTAATGTGTCTGTCACTACCCCCACCCCTGACAGAGTGTTCCATAACCCCACCACTCTCACCAATTTCCCTAATGAGTCTGTCACTTCCCCCACCCCTGACAGTGTTCCATAACATCACCACTCTCACCGATGTCCCTAATGTGTCTGTCACTACCCCCACCCCTGACAGAGTTCCATAACCCCACCACTCTCACCAATGTCCCTAATGTGTCTGTCACTACCCCCACCCCTGACAGAGTGTTCCATAACCCCACCACTCTCACCAATGTCCCGAATGTCTGTCACTACCCCCACCCCTGACAGAGTATTCCATAACCCCACCACTCTCACCAATGTCCCTAATGTGTCTGTCACAACCCCCACCCCTGACAGAGTATTCCATAACCCCACCACTCTCAGCAATGTCCCTAATGTGTCTGTCACTACCCCCACCCCTGACAGAGGGTTCCATGACCCCACCACTCTCAGCAATGTCCCTAATGTGTCTGTCACTACCCCAACCCCTGACAGAGTGTTCCATAACCCCACCACTCTCACCGATGTCCCTGATGTGACTGTCACTACCCCCACCCCTGACAGAGTATTCCATAACCCCACCACTCTCACCAATGTCCTTAATGTGTCTGTCACTACCCCCACCCCTGACAGAGTATTCCATAACCCCACCACTCTCACCAATTTCCCTAATGTGTCTGTCACTACCCCCACCCCTGACAGTGTGTTCCATAACCCCACCACCCTCACCAATGTCCCTAATGTGTCTGTCACTACCCCCACCCCTGACAGAGTGTTCCATAACCCCACCACTCTCACCAATTTCCCTAATATGTCTGTCACTTCCCCCACCCCTGACAGTGTTCCATAACCCCACCACTCTCACCAATGTCCCTAATGTGTCTGTCACTACCCCCACCCCTGACAGAGTGTTCCATTTCCCCACCACTCTCACCAATGTTCCTAATGTGTCTGTCACTACCCCCACCCCTGACAGTGTTCCATAACCCCACCACCCTCACCAATGTCCCTAATGTGTCTGTCACTACCCCCACCCCTGACAGTGTTCCATAACCCCACCACTCTCACCAATGTCCCTAATGTACCTGCCTTTACCACCATGCATACACTGACCACTCTGTGTAAAAACTTTACCACTGACATCCCCTCGACACTTTCCTCCAGTCACCTTAAAATTATACTCCCCCTAGAGGGCCTGTACAGTGCGGTAGAGTTCTATTTTTTAAAAAGGGACAGGAAGACGGGTGGAGGAGGGAGAGTACAAGCCGGCAGGTGATAGGTGAGCCCAGGTGAGCTGAATCACAGGTGTGACGTGGCCACGAATGCTTTCGGGGTGCTGAGGATTGGCGGCCCTGTGGACGAGCTCATTCCACGCCAGTCTCACCAACTGAGGCATCGCAGGAGAGAATGGAATATCGTGAACAGCGGATCAGATTTTGGAGGCACCTGTACTTGGGTCTCTCTCTCTCTCTCTTTCTCGATGGCGATGGAGAGTTTGTCACTGATTCTCGAATCGGAGAACTCAGGGAAATAAAAGCGACGCGGCAATCTTTAACTTCGTAATCAGCGAGTTGTTTGTAACTGACTTGTTGGTCTCCCCTCTGACTGTGTGACATCTCTCTGCCCCTTTATTAGGGAGAGAGAGAGAGAGCCTGTGGCATGTCGAATTGTCGGGCAAACTTCGGATCATGGTCTCTCTGAGGGGCTTTGCTATTGCTTGCTTGGTGGGTGAGGGCACTGATGTTTTTTGCTGTTGTAAGTGGGGGAGGGAAAGGGGTGCAGTAGAGGGAGGGGGGAGTGTTGATGCTTTGCTGCTGCTCTTGCGTGGGGGGGAGTGGGGGGCTTTGAGGTTCTGACATTTTTACTGTCACTCATTCTTTGGGGTACTCTTCTGTTTCTGCAGATGTCTGTGAAGAGTAAGAAACTCAGGTTGTACGCTCTCTGGTATTAAATGGGATTATTGAACTATTGAACACTACGCAACAAGGAACTAACAAGGTGCTTGAGGAGGAATTAGCAAAATAAACAATATTGAGCGAGAGAACATTCTTCAGGTGATAGAGGTGATAGAGTCATAGAAAAGTACATGACAGAAACAGGCCCTTCAGCCATCCAGTCCCTGCTGAACTATATAAGTTGCCGACTCCCATCAATCTGCACCTCCATGCTTCACTCCAGAGGGGTGAGGTAAGAGCTTCCATCAGCTTTCTGAACCCATCTGAAAAACTCTTAGAACTTCCCGGAGGCAAACATATCTTTACCTCACCCTCCTCCCCACCTCTGCTTTCCGCGAGAATCGCTTCCTCCGTGATTTGCTTTTTCCGTTCTTCCCACTCCTCTAATCTTTCTCCCGGTACTTAACCCTGCAAGCAGCCTAAATTCTGGATCTGCCCATTCACCTCCTCCCTCACCTCCATTCAGGGCCCCAAACCGCCCGTCCAGGTGAGGCGACACTTCACCTGTGAACCTGCGGGGATTGTCCATTGTGTCCGGTGCTCCCGGTGCAGACTCCTCTACACTGGTGAGACCCGTCGTAATTTGGGGGACCGCTTCGTCAAGCACCTCCACACCACCCTCCACAAGTGGAGCTTCTCGGTAGCCAACCATTTTAATTCCAATCCCCATTCTGACATGTCGGACCATGGCCTCCTCTTGGGCCACTATTAGGACAGCTTCAGGATGGAGGAGCATCACTTTTTATTGCATCTGGGTGGCCTCCAACCTGATAGCATGGAGATTGATTTCTCTTTCAGTAAAAACATTTGTCCCTGCCCCTCCCTCTTCCATTCCCCACTCTGGCCTCCTACCTCTTCTCACTTGCCTATCACCCTCCTCCTTCTGTTTCTCCCATGGTCCACTCTCCTCTCCTATCAGATTCCTTCATCTCCAGCCCTTTACCTTTCCCACCCACCTGGCTTCACCTATCACCTTTCACCTTACAGCTTACAGCTTGTCCTCAGTTCTGTTCTGGCTTCTTCCCCCTCTCTTTTCCAGTCCTGATGAGGGGTCTTGGCCCAAAATGTTAACTCTTTATTCATTTCTATTGATACTGCCTGACCTGCTGAGCTCTAGACACTAGAATATTACAGCACTGTACAAGCCCTTAGGCTCTCGATGTTGTGCCGACCATACATTCCTTTAAAAAAAAGTACTAAACCCACACTACCCCGCAAACTCTCTATTTTTCTTCCATCCATGTGCCTGTCCAAGAGGCTCTTAAATACCCCTAATGTTTTAGCCTCCACCACCATCCATGGCAAGTCATTCCAGGCAGCCACAACCCTCTGTGTAAAAAACTTACCCCTGATGTCTCCCCTAAACCTCCCTCCCTTAACTTTGTACATATGTCCTCTGGTGTTTGCTATTCGTGCCCTGGGAAACAGGTACTGGCTATCCACCCAGCAGTCCCTCCAGCATTTTGTGTGTGTTGTTGAACTTTGAGGTTGGGCCTTCAGGACCCCTATACCTCCTGCCTGGCAGCAGTATCGAGACATCCTGAGCACTGCTGAACGGCAATAATTTCCTGTCTCACAAGAGATTCTGCAGATGCTGGAGACCAGAACCAAGGTTTAATATCACTGGCATATGTAATTGCAATATGTAATAATAAAAAAACTATCAATTACATTAAGAAATATACATAAAAATTAAATGAAGTATTGCAAGAAGAGAGGGAAAAAGTAGTGAGGTAGTGTTCATGGGTTCAATGTCCATTCAGAACTCGGATGGCAGAGGGGAAGAAGCTGTTCCTGAATCATTGAGTGTGTGTCTTCAGACTCCTGTACCTCCTCCCTGAGGGGTGCAATGATAAGAGGGCATGTCCTGGGTGGTGGGGGTCCTTAATGACGGATGCCTCTTTCATGAGGCATTGCCTGTTAAAGATGTCCTGGACGCTGTGGGGCGGGGGGGGGGGGGTGGGGCTGGTGCCCATGATGGAGCTGTCAGAGTTTACAACTTCCTGCAACTTTTTCTGATCCTGTGCAGTAGCCCCCCCCCCCATACCAGACGGTGACTCAGCCAGTCAGAATGCTCTCCACGGTACAGCTGTAGAAATTTGTGAAAGTCTTTGGCGACAGACTAAATCTCCCCAAACTCCTAATGAAATATGATGGAGACAGAACAAAGAAAATAGAAACCTACAGCACATTACGGGCCCTTCGGCCCACAATGTTGTGCCGACCATGTAACCTACTCTGGAAGCTGCCTAGAATTTCCCTACCACACAGCCCTCTATTTTTCTAAGCTCTGTGCACCTATCTGAGAGTCTCTTAATAGACCCTGTCGAGTGAGTGATGAGTGAGCTTACAATGTTCTGCTGATTTTTTGACTTGTATAGTCTCACACACACACACACACAAACTCTCTCTCACACAAACACAAACACTCTCTCTCGTACACACACACAAACACTCTCTCTCTCACACACATACACTAACTTTCTCACACAAACACAAACACTCTCTCTCGCACACGCACACACACACACTCTCTCTCTCACACACACACACACTCTCTCTCTCACACACACAAACACTCCCTCTCTCACACACACATACACACAGACACTCTCACAAACACACACAAACACTCCCTCTCTCTCACACACACACACATACACACAAACACTCTCTCTCATACACACAGAAACACCCTCTCTCTCATACACACAAGCACTCTCACACATACACACACAGAAACACTCTCTCTCTCACACACACACACACACAAACCCTCTCTCTCACACACACACACACTCTCTCAGACAGACACACACAAAAACAAACACTCCCTCTCTCACACACTCGCACACAAACACTCTCTCTCTCACACACATACACACACACACACATACACACAAACACTCTCTCTCTCTCACACACACACACACTCTCACACACACATACACACAAACACTCTCTCTCTCTCACACACACACACACTCTCTCTCTCTAACACACACACACAGAAACACTACCTCTCACACATGCACACATACAAACTCTCTCACACACACATGCACACATACACACAAACACACTCTCTCTCACACACAAGCATTCTCACACATACACACACACAACCTCTCTCTCACACTCACACACACACATACACAGATACACACTCTCTCTCTCACACGCATACACACAAACACTCTCTCACACACACATACACAGAAACACTCTCTCACACACACACACAAACCCTCTCTCTCACACACACACAAACACTCTCTCACACACACATACACAGAAACACTCTCTCACACACACACACACACACACACAAACCCTCTCTCTCACACACACACAAACACTCTCTCACACACACACACAAACCCTCTCTCTCACACACACACACAAACCCTCTCTCTCACACACACACACACTCTCTCAGACAGACACACACAAAAACAAACACTCCCTCTCTCACACACACATACACACAAACACTCTCTCACACATACACACAAACACTCAGACACAGATACACACAAACACTCTCACACACACACTCTCTCTCACACACACACACACACACACATACACACAAACACTCTCACAGACACACACACACACACTCTCTCTCTCACACACACACAAACACTCTCAGACACAGATACACACAAACACTCTCACACACACACACTCTCTCTCACACACACAAACACTCTCAGACAGATACACACAATCTCACACACACACACAAACACTCTCTCTCACACACACACACACAAACACATACACTCTCTCACACACACACATACACACACACACACACACACACGCACACTCACACACACACTCACACACACACTCACACACACACTCACACACACAGAATGCTGTTACTCAGGAGGACAGGCAGCATCTATGGAGGGGAATGAACTGCTGCCGTTTCATGCCAAGACCCTTCATTGGGACTTTCCTTCTTCTTCCGTTTATGAGAAGCAGATGAGGTTTGAAAGCATTTCAAGATCAATTTCATTGTTATCTGACTGTACAGTATATATATACATATAACCAAACAAAACAACGTTCCCCTGGACCACGGTGCACACACAAAACATATGTCACACACAGCACATAAACCAAAATATTACCAACAATACATTAATAAAATATAATCCAAATGCATGTAATGCACAGCAAGGTAAACAGTAAACAGCTCACTGTCCCAGTTACAAGATCTCAGTGGTGTCAGGGTATTCATTACTCTCACAGCCTGAGGGAAGAAGCTGTTACCCAGTCTGGCAGTCTAGTCCTGATGCTCCTGTATCTCCTTCCTGACGACAGTGGGTGGAAGAGTTTGTGGGATGGGTGGTGCGGATCCTCAGCAATGTTTCAGGCTGTTTGTCTACAACGCTCTAGGTAAACGGCACAAACCGTTTGCAATCTGCTGCCTGACTTTGGACACTCTCAGTGAAAGGAGATGGCAGTTCGGAGGTGGTGGTGGTATGGACACTCCTCATGGGAGATAGCAGATCTGGGTGTCAGACATCAGTAAGTCACCAATAGAACCAATAAGAAGAGGTGAAATAGAGGGGCACCCTTTTAAAACAGAGATGAGGAATTTCTTTAGCCAGAGGGTGGTGAATCTGTGGAATTTATTCCACAGCAGCTGTGGAGGCCGAGTCATTGGGTATTTTTTAAGGTAGAGGTTGATAGATTCTTGATTAGTCTGGGCATGAAGGGATACAGGGAGAAGGAGGAGATTGGGGCTGAGAGGGATAGTAAATCAGCCATGATAAAATGGTGGAAAGACTCGATGGGCCGAATGGACTAACTCTGCTCCTATATCTTATGGTCTTATGCTCATTATCCAGGGTGTGGTTTAATGGGTGGTGCGGATCCTCAGCAAAGCTTCGAGCCCTTCGTATACAACACTCCCGTTAGATGACACAAATAGTGGGGAGGGAGACCCCAGTGATCCTCTCAGCGGTTGTTACTGTCCTTTTAATGGGCCAGGGAGTCTTCCACATCTCAATCAAAGCTGTACTCATCAGGGCAAGCGGGGTGTTCCACTACGCTCCTGACACGAGCCGCGTCATTGGTGGGCAGGCTTTGGGAGTGAGGAGCCTCTGTTCAGTTTTTGCCCATCATCTCTAAAATCCGCTGCTGGGATGCTCCCTTGATTACTGTCCATGTGGTCGGGCATTCTCCAGCCTCCCCGACTCTTCATCTATCCCAGCCAGGAAATCTCCTTTCTGCCAGACAGACTGAAGCTGCTGTAATTAGATTCATGAACGTGATTAAAAGGGAAAGAAAAGCCAATGGCATTCAGAATGAGGCATGTAAAGTCAGAGGAGGTCAGTACAGCTGTTATTAATCCTGACCTCTACAGAACAAGCTTCTCATTGGGCTAGGGGCCCTTGAGTGATTTAAATCAGTAGAAAATCCTGTAACTACACAAGCCAGCATTATTAATCATCTTCCAGTGGCTTTGTGACCGGAGACTGGCTCGGCTACCTGTTTAGTCAAAGGCTGTTACCGCAATCACATTCAACTTCCAGAATAAATGAATTGCAGGGAGTATAGAAGCTGACACGAGTAAATAGCCTCACCACATCGCGGTGCACACCAGTGAACCTGCCAAGCCATTTCAGTAAGGACACAGAAGGATAAAGAACACAGTCCACAATCGAGTGCTTGTTAATTTTGTTGTGAGCAGTAACAGAGAGAAAAGGAGAAACAGACATCTGATCTTGATCAAGTTCAAGTTCATCTTTAATTGTCATTTAACCTTGCATGAATATAGTCAAACAAAACAGCGTTTTCCCGGGGCCAAAGGGCAAAACACATTACCAACAGCACACAGCACATAGCACATATAGCACATAATTATGACAGAAGAAAAACATACAGTCACAAAAAATATATAGTCTAAATCCCTGAGTGGCATGGCCTGTAGGGTGATGGTGCATGGGATATTGGGTGGTCTCTTGTCTTCCACCAAGTGAACACCAGAGGGCAGCACTGAATGAACACTGGAGAGCATCACTGAGCGAACACTGGAGAGCAGCACCGAGCGAACACTGGAGAGCAGCTCCGAGCGAACACTGGAGAGCAGTACTGATTGAACACTGGAGGGCAGCACCGAGCGAACGCTGGAGAGCAGCACCGAGCGAACACTGGAGAACAGCACTGAGTGAACACTGGAGAGCAGGATTGAGTGAATACTTGAGAGCAGCACTGAGTGAACACTGGAGAGCAGCACAGAGCGAACACTGGAGAGCAGCACTGAGTGAACACTGGGGGCAGCACAGAGCGAACACCGGCGAGCAGCACTGAGTGAACACTGGAGAGCAGCAGTGAGTGAACGCCGGTGAGCAGCACTGAGTGAACACTGGAGAGAAGGATTGAGCGAACACTGGAGAGTATCACTGAACGAACACTGGAGAGCAGCATAGTGAACACTGGAGAGCTGCACTGAGTGAACACTGGAGAGCATCACTGAGTGAACACTGGAGAGCAGGATTGAGCGAACACTGGAGAGCAGCACAGAGTAAACACTAGAGAGTATCACTGAGTGAACACTGGAGAGCAGCACCGAGCGAACACTGGAGGGCAGCACCGAGTGAACACTGGAGAGCAGCACTGAGTGAACACTGGGGGCAGCACCGAGCGAACACTGGAGAGCAGCACTGAGGGAACACTGGAGGGCAGCACCGAGCGAACACTGGAGAGCAGCACTGAGTGAACACTGGAGGGCAGCACCGAGCGAACACTGGAGAGCAGCACTGAGTGAACACTGGAGGGCAGCACCGAGCGAACACTGGAGAGCAGCACTGAGTGAACACTGGGGGAAGCACCGAGCGAACACTGGAGAGCAGCACTGAGTGAACACTGGAGGGCAGCACCGAGCGAACACTGGAGAGCAGCACTGAGTGAACACTGGAGGGCAGCACCGAGCGAACACTGGAGAGCAGCACTAAGTGAACACTGAACGGCCGCACTGACTTGAGGGAGCAGTTGTCTGTCAGCCAACACTATTTTGCAGGTTTAAGATGTAAATAAAAGACCAGATGCAGTGGACAACATCCTCAGGACCCAATGGTTGACTAAGGTCAGCACTGCTAACATGCGGCAGAAGATGCAGAAGCCTGACGTCCCATAGCAGGTCCAGAAACATAAACACTAAAGATTTTGCAGATGCTGGAAATCCAGAGCAACACACACGAGATATACTGGAGGAACTCAGCAGGTCAGACAGCATCTCTGGAAATGAACAACCTGTTAATATTCCTGGCTGAGATGCTTCACCAGGACTGGAAATGAAGGGGTTAGATACTAGTATAAAAAGATGGGGAAGGGAGGGGTAAGGTCACCAGAACAAAAAGATTGGGGGCTTGACTGAAGCCAGAATTGGAAAGGAAAAGGAGAGAAGTGCTTCAGGAGTCACCTAAAGGCACCATCGTCTCCGAAGCTCCACGATAAGATAAAGAACACAATAATAATAATAATAAACACATTACATATGATACGGCTAGCTTATACACTGGACATAGATTGATTGTATGGCTCAACAGTAGAGAGTAGTTTGGATTCTCTTTCAAAAAGTCTACAATATGTTTGCCATGAAGTTCAAGAGGGGCACAAGTTCGACTGGGCATCAGTGAAAATCATGGCACAAGTGAACACGTGGCATGCAAGAGAATTCCTGGAAGTGTCGTTTTCCACAAACAATTCTGTAGGCAGACACGTAGACCTCAGTCCTATTTATGAGCCAACGCAGGCAAAATTCCTGACCACTACACAACCAATCAGTGATGAGATTTCCTCCCCACATCACAATTGGGATTTTGTAGTGACCCCCAATCAGCTGATTGATAAGTATATAAAGGCCAAGCATTCGGAGGACACACCACAATCAACAGCGCACTGACGATGTCTCCTCGCATGGGGATGAAAGGTTTGCCAGTAAAATGCCAAGATGGGAGAACGACTCAGAGAGTATCTTTTTCCCAGGGTTGTAATGTCCAATACCAGAGGACTTGCATTTAAGGCAAGAAGGTGTAATTTCAAAGGAGATGTGACGAGGAGGGGCAAGTTTTCCACTGTACCAATGCCACTCTATACTTGTATACATCAACAAACTTGATAGAGTGGACATGGAGAGGATGTTTCCAATTGTCGGGGAGTCTAGAACCAGAGGGCACAGCCTCAGAATAGAGGGACGTCCAGTTAGAATGCAAATCAGGAGGAATGTCTTCAGCCATGGGATAATGAATCCATTGAATTCATTACCACAGACGGCTGTGGAGGGCAATTCATTGGGGATACTTAAAGCAGAGGTTAGCATATATGATACAGATATACGAGCAGGATTAGGCCATCACCGAATGGTGAAGCAGACTTAATGGGCCGAATAGCCTAAATTTTTGGTGTGCCTTATGGTCTAATGATAACAGGCCTTTCAGCCCAAGATCACCCATGTGACCAATTAAACTTTCAAAAGCAAGGATGTCATGCTAAGGCTTTACCAAGCACTGGCGAGGCCTCACTCAGAGTATTGTGAGCAGTTCTGGGCCTCTTATCTTAGAAATTATGTGCTGACATTGGAGAGGGTTCAGAGGAGGTTCACAAGAATGACTTCAGGAATGAAAGGGTTAACGTATGAGGAGCATTTAATGGCTCTTGGCCTGTGCTTAATGAAATTTAGAAGAATGAAGGGTGATCTCATTGAAACCTACTGAATAGCTGGTAGCAACAGACATACAGAGGAGCAGATTGAGAGGCAGATTTTGGAAAGGTGCAAAAATAACAGGGTTGTTATCATGGGTGACTTTAACTTCCCTAATATTGATTGGCACCTGATTAGTTCCAAGGGTTTGGACGGGGCAGAGTTTGTTAAGTGTGTCCAAGACAGATTCCTGTCACAGTATGTGGACAGGCCGACTAGGGGGAATGCCATACTAGATCTAGTACTAGGTAACGAACCGGGTCTGGTCACAGATCTCTCAGTGGGTGAGCATCTGGGGGACAGTGACCACCGCTCCCTGGCCTTTAGCATTATCATGGAAAAGGATAGAATCAGAGAGGACAAGAAAATTTTTAAACTGGAGAAGGGCAAATTATGAGGCTATAAGGCTAGAACTTGCGAGTGTGAATTGGGATGGTGTTTTTGCAGGGAAATGTACTATGGACATGTGGTCAATGTTCAGAGATCTCTTGCAGGATGTTAGGGGTAAATTTGTCCCAGTGAGGAAGATAAAGAATGGTAGGGTGAAGGAACCATGGGTGACAAGTGAGGTGGAAGATCTAGTCAGGTGGAAGAAGGCAGCATACATGAGGTTTAGGAAGCAAGGATCAGATGGGTCTATTGAGGAATATAGGGAAGCAAGAAAGGAGCTTAAGAAGGGGCTGAGGAGAGCAAGAAGGGGGCATGAGAAGGCCTTGGCAAGTAGGGTAAAGGAAAATCCCAAGGCATTCTTCAATTATGTGAAGAACAAAAGGATGACAGGAGTGAAGACAGGACCGATCAGAGATAAAGATGGGAAGATGTGCCTGGAGGCTGTGGAAGTGAGCGAGGTCCTCAATGAATACTTCTCTTCGGTATTCACCAATGAGAGGGAACTTGATGATGGTGAGGACAATATGAGTGAGGTTGATATTAAGGGAGAGGAGGTATTGGAGTTGTTAAAATACATTATGATGGATACGTCCCCGGGCCTGACGGAATATTCCCCAGGCTGCTCCATGAAGCGAGGGAAGAGATTGCTGAGCCTCTGGCTAGGATCTTTATGTCCTCGTTGTCCATGGGAATGGTACCAGAGGATAGGAGGGAGCTTTGTTCAAAAAAGATAGCAGGGATAGTCTGGGTAATTATAGACCAGTGAGCCTTACGTCTGTGGTGGGAAAGCTGTTGGAAAAGGTTCTTGGAGATAGGATCTATGGGCATTTGGAGAATCATGGTCTGATCAGGGACAGTCAGCATGGCTTTGTGAAGGGCAGATCATGTCTAACAAGCCTGATAGAGTTCTTTGAGGAGGTGACCAGGCACATAGATGAGGGTAGTGCAGTGGATGTGATCTGTATGGATTTTAGTAAGGCATTTGACAAAATTCCACACGGAAGGCTTATTCAGAAAGTTAGAAGGCATGGGATCCAGGGAAGTTTGGCCAGGTGGATTCAGAATTGGCTTGCCTGCAGAAGGCAGAGGGTCGTGGTGGAGGGAGTACATTCGGATTGGAGGGTTGTGACTAGTGGTGTCCCACAAGGATCTGTTCTGGGACCTCTACTTTTTGTGATTTTTATTAACGACCTGGATGTGGGGGTAAAAGGGTGGGTTGGCAAGTTTGCAGATGACACAAAGGTTGATGGTGTTGTAGATAGCGTAGAGGATTGTCAAAGATTGCAGAGAGACATTGATAGGTTGCAGAAGTGGGCTGAGAAGTGGCAAATGGATTTCAACCCGGAGAAGTGTGAGGTGGTACACTTTGGAAGAACAAAGCTTATGGAGTGTTAGCTTTCATAAATCAAGGGATGGAGCTTAAGAGTCGCGAGGTAATGATGCAGTTCTATAAAACTCTGGTTAGGCCACGTTTGGAGTACTGTGTCCAGTTCTGGTCGCCTCACTACAGGAAGGATGTGGAAGCATTGGAAAGGGTACAGAGGAGATTTACCAGGATGCTGCCTGGTTTAGAGAGTATGGATTATGATCAGAGATTAAGGGAGCTAGGGCTTTATTCTTTGGAGAGAAGGAGGATGAGAGGAGACATGATAGAGGTATACAAGATATTAAGAGGAATAGATAGACTGCGTAGCCAGCACCTCTTCCCCAGGGCACCACTGCTCAATACAAGGGGACATGGCTTTAAGGTAAGGGGTGGGAAGTTCAAGAGGGATATTAGAGGAAGGTTTTTCACTCGGAGAGTGGTTGGTGCTTGGAATGCACTTCCTGAGTCAGTGGTGGAGGCAGATACACTCATGAAGTTTAAGAGACTACTAGACAAGTATATGGAGGAATTTAAGGTGGGGGTTATATGGGAGGCAGGGTTTGAGGGTCGGCACAACAATGTGGGCCGAAGGGCCTGTACTGTGCTGTACTATTCTATGTTGTATGTAATGTTGAAAGGCTTTGATAGAGTGGATGTGGAGAGGATGTTTCCTTTGATGGGGAGTCTAGGACCAAAGGACACAACCTTGGAATAGAGGGACGTCCATTTAGAATGGAGAGGAGCGTGGAGCAGATCAGAAAACCTGGGCACTGAACCTACTCCAGATCAGTCTGGGTGTAGGTTCAGGGACTCCTTTCATTCTTCGAGCGAGGAACGGCTCGAAGAATATGTATAAATTCCAGGAGTTACCTTTCTTTATCATTGAAAGTGGACATTGATAGGTTCTTGCAAAGGCATGAGATTAGGGTTGAGATAGAAAATGAATCAGCCACGGTCAAATGTTAGAGCAGACCCAAGGGGCTGAATGGACTAATTTTGCTCCTATGTCTTATGGTCTCATCATATGATGGGCCCTGTAGATCGTAAAGCATCTGGATTGCAGCACCTGCAGCTTCCTGTCTCTCCAACATACCAGAAGCAACTTTGTTCACTTTATGCATGTGCTTTCTCTAAGCCTCTCACAATTTTGTAAACCTCCATTAGGCCTCCCACAGCCTCCACTGTCCTCTAAACCAGGCAGCATCCTGATAAACCTCTTCTGTAGCTCCTCCAAAGCCTCACTATCCTTCCTCTAGTGGGGCAACTAGAAATGTACGTAATACTCCAGATGTCACCTAACTGGAGTTGTATAAAGCTGCAACATAACCTCTTGACTCCTCAATTCAGTGCCTTGACTATTGTGTGTTTAATATTTCAGTAATATGGTGAATATATTCTTTGATTAAGCACTTTTCATTTGCTTAAATAATTGAATATGGGTTATATGTAAAAGTAGTTGAATGGCATATGTCATTACATCAAAAATCAAAACTCTAAGTCGCAAAGAGACTTGGACGTCTTTGTGCAGGATTCCCGAAAGGTTAATTTGCAGGAAGATTCTGTGTTGAGGAAGGTAAATGCGATGTTAGCACTCATTTCAAAAGGATTAGAATATAAAAGGAAGGGTGTAATGCTGAGACTTTATAGAGCACTGGTGAGGCCTCACTTAGAGTATTGTGAGCAGCTTTGGGCTCCTTATCTTAGAAGGGATGTGCTGAAACTGGAGAGGCTTCGATCACAAACACGAGAAAATCCGCTGGCAATCCAGTAACACACACAATGGTTAAATAGGTTGAATGGGTACATTTAAAGTCAGAGAAGTGTATACAATATACATCCTGAAAAGTTTTTTCTTCACAACCATCCACGAAAACAGAGGAGTGCCCCAAAGAATGATCGACAGTTAAATGGGAGAACCCCAAAGCCCCCCCCATCTCCCCCCTCCCACGCATAAGCAGCAGCAATTCTGGAGGAACTCAACAGGCTGGGCTGCACCTATGAAAAAGAGTTAATTCGATGTTTCAGGGCGAGACCCTTCTTCGTGACTGGAGAAAAAAGGTGAGGGGTCAGAGTGAGAAGGTGAGGGGAGGGGAGGAAAAAAACACAAGGTGATGGGTGAAACTAGGGTGGGGAGGTGTGAAGTGAAGAGCTGGGGTTGATTGGTGAAAGAGAAACAGGGCTGGAGAAGGGGGAATCTGATAGGAGAGGACAGAAGGCCATGGAAGAAAGAAAAGGGGGAGGAGAACCAGAGAGGGGTGATGGGCAGGGAAGGAGATAAGGTGAGAGAGGGAAATGGGAATGAGGAATAGTGAAGGTGGGGAGGTGCAATACTGGAAGTTCAAGAAAATCGATGTTTACTTGTGCGTCTGTTGGGCTCATCTACTGCTCCCAGTGTGGCCTCTTGTATATCGGTGAGACCCAACATAGATGGGAGACCTCTTCTCCGAGCACCTCTATTGTCGCGATGAAGCCACACTCAGGTTGGAGGAACAACACCTTATATTCTGTCCGGCAGCCTCCAATCTGGTGGCATGAACATCGATTTCCAGTAATGCACTTCCCCCACTTCACCATTCCCCATTCCCATTTCCCTTTCTCACCTTATCCCCTTCCCTGCCCCTCACCTCCCTCTGGTGCTCCTCCCACTTCTCTTTCTTCCATGGCCTTACATCCTCTCCCATCAGATTCCCCCTTCTCCAGCCCCCCGTATCTCTTTCACCAATCAAACTTCCCAGCTCTTTACTTCACCCCCTGACCCCCGTGTCACCTATTTGTGTTTCTTCCTCCCCTCCCCCCACCTTCTTACCCTGACTCCTCACCTTTTTTCTCCAGTCCTGATGAGAGGTCTCAGCCCGAAACGTCAACTGTACTATTTTCCAAGCTGCCTGGCTTGCTGAGTGTCCCCAGCATTGTGTGTGTGTTGCTTGCAGAGGGTTCAAAGAAGGTTCACAAAAGTTATTCCAGCATTGAACAGCTCGTCTTGTGAAGAACTCTTGGTGGGTTTGAGCCTGTATTCACTGGAAATCAGAACGAGAGGGTGAACTCATTGAAATCTATCAATTTTTGAAAGGCTTTGATAGACCGGGTGTGGAGAGAATGTTTCCTATGGAGAGAGAGTCTAAGACCTGAAGAGGCAGTCTCAGAAGAAATGGGCATCCTTTTAGAATGGAGATGAGGAGGGTTTTCTTTAGCCTGGGAGTGGTGAATCTGTGGAATTCTTTGCCACAGAGGACAAGTCTTTATGTATATTTAAGGCAGAGTTTGATAGATTCTTGACTGGTCAGGGCATGAAGGAATATAGGGAGAAGTCAGGAGACTGGGGCTGAGGGGGAAAATCGATCAGCCATGATGAAATGGTGGAACAGACTCAATGGGCCAAATGGCCTAATTCTGCTCCTATATCTTATGGTCTTATTACATCACCATGTCATATGCGCATGCCTCACTGAAGTAAAGAAACAAAGCGTGCTCATTCTCCCAGTCTCCCCGTGTTGTTTCTTACAATTATGATTTGGAGTTACAAACATAAAACGTCAATTGATGAAGGGAAGTGAGACATCAGGCCAGAAAATGAAACCTCAGTACTGATGGCCACAGTCTGCACTGAATATGCACTCAGTGTTGCACAACCCCACCCCCCACTTATACCTCCTAGTAGCTGGATGAATGCACTACATGAACGCAGAGCAGGGTGACGCAGGGAACGCAGGGGGACGGAGAGCATATCGCATTAGTCTAGGCAAAGCTACTTTGTGGCATGGTGGCTTCCCGCAGCGTCCTCTCACAATATACAAAAGCCACAGGGAGCAGTCAGGATGTCTAAGACTTTGATAAACTTCTACAGATGTGTAGTGCACGGTATATTGACTGGCTGCATCACTGCCTTGTATGGAAAAACCAATGACCTCGAACAGAAAATCCTACAAAAATTAGTGGATGAAGCCTTCCCCCACATGTGCATTGTGCATGGTTACAGGAAAGCAGCATCCATCATCAGGGGCCCCCACCACCCAGGCCATGCTCTTTTCTCACTGCTGCCGTCAGGAGGAAGGTCCAGGAACCTCAGGACTCACACCACCAGGCTGAGGAACAGCTATGACCCATCAGGCTCCTGATAACTTCACTCAACTTCACTCGCCCCGTCACTGAACTGTTCCCACAACCTATGGACTCACTTTCAAGGACTCTTCGTCTCATGTTCTCAATATTTATTGCTTATTTATTTATTTATTATTATTATTATTTCTCTGCTTGAACGCCCAAGTTGGTGTAGTCTTTCATTGATTCTGTTATGGTTATTATTCTATTGATTTATTGACTATGCTCAAGAAAGTGAATCACAGGGCTGCACAAGGTGACAAATATGTGCTCTGATAATAAATCTACTTTCAACTTTGAAAAGAAAAGGTCGTTGGCTGCAGTCCATCATCACAGCGGAACATGTATGTGTCCAGGACAAGGGAGCGGGCAGGAAATATCATTGCAGACACCACTCACCCTGCAAACTGCCTTTTCCAAAAGCTCCCTTCTGGAAAGCGCTATCATCATCATCATGTGCAGGGTCACATGAAAATTTCATTATGTGCCGTGTCGTATGACGTGGGCGATCAGGGTCTTTCCATGACCATAATTGTTCTTGGCCAATCCTATGGATGTGGTTTGCTATTGCCTTCTTCTGGGCAATGTCTTTACAAGACGGGTGACCCCGGCCATTATCAATACTCTTCAGAGATTGTCTGCCTGGTGTCAGTGGTCACATGACCAGGACTTGTGATCTGCACCAGCTGCTCAAACGACCGTCACCACCTGCTCCCATGGTCACCTGACCCTGATCGGGGTGGGGGGGGGGGCTAAGCAGGTGTTATACTTTGCCCCAGGGTGACCTGCAGGCTAGCGGAGGAAAAGAGCACCTCACACCTCCTCTAGTAGAGACATTTCTCCACCCTGCCATCGATGGAAAGTACTATATTAAAACAAAAACTTCACACTATTTTAAAAGTTTCTTCCCCCAGGCAGTTATTCAGATCGACTATTCTAGTGAGCCACCCAGCCTCCTCAGTCTATACCCCCAATGCTGCACTGCTCTGTAAACTCTTTAAAACACTTTTTGTTATCCTCTTTACATTATAAGGTTCCTTATGGTTGTCATAGACAAGGGTTGCTGGTGGGGACAAGCTCCCACTATCTATTAAATGACCCCAATGGCATGCTCTTCAAATTGCCTTTGACAACCAAGCCCAACTCCTGGCCTTCACGTGCGGCTTAGCTACTAAGCCCGGCGACAGGAGAAGGGGCAAAGATGTTTTAAAAGTAACTCAAATCCAGTTACTTTGAGCAGGTGGGGCTCACCTGCCTCGATTGGTAGCTCATCTAGGAGAAGGAAAACTCTGATCTCAAACCTCCGCTGCCTTGCAGTTATACCCACTCACGGGGAAGGCTTCATGAATAAACCCTGAGGGAAAAATCCTACATCGAATTCAACACTGACTCCTGGTACCAAAATTTATCAGTCTGCTGTTTCTTTGGGTTCATCAGCTGCGTGGAGAGGGGGAGCTTTCTACATGGGCAACAGCTTGCTCTCCGTATCATACTGCCCTGGCTTGGGTATCTAGACAGGTAGGATGCAACATCCACAGTCAACCCTGTTTACCTCGCTTACGATTGTAAATACTTCCTGTAATTCACACACACTTTACTCCATATCTGTACTTTAAACTCACTGATCGCTGAACTGTTCCCACAACCTATGGACTTGCTTTCAAGGACTCTTCATCTCATGTTCCCAATATTTTTTGTCATAGGATTAGTTGCTTGCTTTAAGTAGCCAGATGATTGCCCCGTTGGTGCTGTATTGTCGACAAGCTCTCTGAGGAAGATTGAACGACAAGGTCCCAGTTACAGCAGGTGATCAGGGAACGTTGAAACCCAGAGGTAAGATACTTTAAATTTTATGCCTTTTTTATACATGAAAGTAGAAAATCTAAAAGATGGATCCACAGTTTATTCCCCCTATACTCCCAGGATAACCTTAATGCAACTCGATAGAGGAGCCATAGTAGAGAAGCTGTTAGTCGGATGTTATTACAGCTCAGGGCGTCAGAGTTTTTTTGCTTATTGAGATACAGTTCAGAACAAGCCCTAAACACAAAATAATCTGCCGATGCTGTTGTCAAAGGAACACTCACAATGCACTGGAGGAACTCAGCAGGTCAGTCAGCATCAGTTGAAAAGATTAGTCGACGTTTCGGGCCGAAACCCTTCGTCAGGACTGAAGGAAGAACTTTGGGGAGGGTTTGAAGAATGCTGGTAGTTGAAAAAAAACAGTAAATTTTAAGACAAAGGGGTGGGGGAGGGGAAGCAGGGAGGTGATTGGCAGGAAAACGATAGTAAAAGGAGGCAGAACTATGAGGGAGGTGATGCGAAATAGGGATAGAGGAAGGGAGGGGGAGGGAATTACCAGAAGTTAGAGAATTCTATGTTCATACCAAGGGGCTGGAGACTACCTAGACAACATAGAATTCTCCAACTTCCGGTAACTCTTCCTTCAGTCCTGACAAAGGGTTTCGGCCCGAAACATCGACTAATCTTTTCAACTGATGCTGACTGACCTGCTGAGTTCCTCCAGCACATTGTGAGTGTTCCTCAGAACAAGCCGTTCTGGCCCTTCTGGCCCTTCACATCGCCCAGCAATCCCCTGATAAACAGGGGAGAATTTACAATGACCAATTAACCTACCAACCGGTACATCTTTGGACTGCGGGAGGAAACAGGAGCACCCGGAGGAAACCCCAGAATTCACAGGGAGAACGTACAAAACTCCCTACAGGCAGTGGTGGGGATTGAACATGGGTTAGCTGTACTGTAAAACGCCGTGCCAGCCACTACGCTACAGTGCCGCCCAGTACAGAGTTCAGACCCGACGTCGTCAACAGGGAGATTGTACATTCTCCCCGTAGAATGCGTTAGCTTTCACCGGGTGCCCCGGTTTCCTCCCACAGTCCAAAGACATAGCAGCTCGGTTAATCGGTCATTGTAAATTGTCCTGTGATTAGGCTGGGGTTAAATCCGGGGTTGCTGAATCAGCATGGCTCAAAGGGGCAGAAGGGCCTAGTCTGCTCTGTATCTCTAAATATCACCATCATTATGTCCCGTGTCCTGTGATGTGGGCGATCATGGTCTCATCGCCATGATTGTTCTTGGCAAATATTTCTACAGAACTGGTTTTCTGTCGCCTTCTTCTTCTGGGCAATGCCTTTACAAGATGGGTGACCCCAGCCATTATCAATACTCTTCAGAGATTGTCTGCCTGGTGTCAGTGGTCACATGACCAGTACTTGTGATCTGCACCAGCTGCTCAAACGACCGTCACCACCTGCTCCCATGGTCACCTGACCCTGATCCCGGGGGGGGGGCTAAGCAGGGGCTACACCTTGCCCCAGGGTGACCTGCAGGCTAGTGGAGGGAAGAAGCACCTCACACCTCCTTTAGTAGAGACGTATCTCCACCTCACCACCCATATCGCTCAATAGATAATATATTCATATATATTTTATATATATATAAATGGTCTTGATATTTATTGCTTATTTATCTATTTTTGTTGTATTTTTATTTTTTCTCAGCTCAAACTGCTGAAACCTAAGGTATGGATATCGCCAATCACACTCATTTCTCAATTGCGAGGGACTTTCAGACTATTCTAGTCATGTTTAATATTGTGGTTTTCTGGAGATTTACATAGATATTGCTGTGTAGGCCTAATTGTTTAATGCTATTGTATAGTGATTTTGGGATGATACCAGTTGTACATATTACTATTGGGGCAATGTATACCCTGTTCATGTTCCATAGTCTTTCAATTTCCTCTTTCAATTCAGCATATTTCTGGTGCTTTTCATTTACTGTATTGATTTCTGTATGTTATGTGTGTTTGGAAAGGCTAAATCTATTAAGTTGTTCTTGCTTGTTTATCCTATAATATGTCCAGACAGTATTGCCCTATCTGTAATAACAGATTGGTCGCAATATAATTTGTGGGACTCTGGCTCTAAAACTGGATAAGGCTTGTATTTATAGTAAGGTACGGAGTCTTTTATAAGTTTATATTTTAAAGCAAGATTTTGGTGAATGATGTTTGCCACTTGATATTACCTGTGTATGTCATCAAATTGAGTTAAACTACGACAGGATCCTGTAATGTATTAGATTGTTTCTGGTTTCTCTGGGCATTTTCTGCATTTATCATCTTGAATTTGTTGGTCTTTTATTATGTATTTTTAATAATTTCTTTGTGTTAACCACCTGGTCCTGTATTGCCACAAGGAATCTTTCTGTTTCTGGGAAGAGGTCTCCGACTCTGAGCCAGGTGTTTGACACTTCCTTGTTGACATCTAGTCTGCTCAGGATGTGTGGATGGCTTCCATGGAGGGTCATGTTCTTCCATTGGTTAACCTTTTCTTCAATAGCGAAAGTCTTCATTTTTCTAGGTTGTGCTCTCATTTAAGTTTAATGGTGTGTGCTTCTTACCAGAATTGCACATGCTCGCATGGAGAACGGAATCCTGTTTCCTTTGATGAAAGTATATCCTTAGAAGTTTTATTTGAATGTGTGTAAATTTTAATGTCTGGTTTTCCTCTTCCTCCTCCTGTCCTAGGTAGTGTTAACCTAAGTGTGTTCGAGTGTACATAATGTGTTCAGAAATTTGTCATTTCAGTTGTTATTTTTCTTTGTAACTTTTCCAGAATGGCTGCAGACCAAGATAATTGTGCCAAAAGAATACATTAATATATGTATAGTGGAAGTGTTTACTGCCTTTGTTTTATTTTTTCTACTGAGTTCTGTTTGGCAGATTTTCTTAAGCCTTGAAGGCTGAAAGATTCCCTTTATCGCACTATGATCTATTTCCTTTGCTTGTTGATATCCTACTCATATGTTTCATATTCATCCATCAGTTGTACTGTATCCTGCTGTTCTGCTTTGTATTCTACTAGCGCCATTGCACCTTCGTTTGATGCTCTGCACTTATCTCTTCCAAATTTCATGTTTATATCTTTAGATAATAGCTCTGCTGTTTGAATTAATTGCTCCAGCTTTTCTAATGAAGGAGCACATGATTTTAATTCTAAATCGTTCATTATTATTATTACTATTATTTCTTTTTTTTCTTTTGGTATTTGCAGAGTTTGTTGTCTCTTGCACACTGGTTGCTTGTCTGTCTTGTTGTGTACGGTCCGTCATTGATTCTATTGTGTGTCTTTGTATTTACTGTGAATGCCTGCAAGAAAATGAATCCTGGGTCGTATATGGTGACATATATGTACTTTGATAATGAAATTAATTCAAACTTTAAACTTTGAACTTCAGTTTTTATATAATTCTTTATTCTTTATGACTGTTGAATGTTGTTTTATGTTTCACGCTGCGCCCCGACCAATTTCATCAAATTCTGAATACATGCAAATGAAAACCATCCGTGAGGCCAGACATGGTCGTCTGTCAGAAACCTCAAAGCAGGTGGTCATGGCAGAAGTGACAGTGCTTTGGGAAGACTGGATTGGGAAGGTTTTCGGGCAGAAAGCCAAATACCAGAGCAGTGCCAGGGATGGGTGGTGAGCCTACAGAGGTGGGGCGCAGAGGTTTAGCTGGCTGCTCACTGGGAAGATCCTTCTCTCTCCTTGGCATTACGGGGGCTTCAAAGAAAAAATCCATCAGGAGCTTCACAGAGGCTGCAGAGCGAGGCTCCATATAGCTATGGACCATGAGATGTGACCCATGGACCAGTGCTGCTGGGATTCAAGATGGAGCCTGATCAACCACGGCTGGGTCACCTGGGTGAGGGTATCTGCTGTTGAAAGACCCAAAACACCCGATGACTCCAAGTTATATCACTGATGATATCTTAGAAATCTTAGAAAAGTACAGCACTGAAGCTGGTCCCTCAGCCCATCTAGTATGTGCTGAACCAATTAAGCTGCCTATTCCCATTGACCATAGCTCTCCATACTCCTCCCATCCATGTACCTATCCAAACTTCTCTTAAATGTTGAAATTGAACTTGCAGGTACCACTTGCACTGGCAGCTCCTTCCATACTGTCAACACCCTCTGAGTGGAGAAGTTTCCCCTCATGTTCCCCTTAAACTTTTAACTTCTCACCCTTAACCCACGACCTCTGGTTGTAGTCCCGGCCAACCTCAGTAGAAAAAGCTTGCTTGAATTGTCCCTCATAACTTTTATACCTTTATCAAATATCCCCTCAATCTTCTACATTCCTAACCTATTCAATCTTTCCTTATAACTCAGGTCCTCCAGACCCGGCAACATCCTTGTAAATTTTCTCTGTACTTTTCCAACCTTATTCACATCTTTCCTGTAGGTAGGTGACCAAAACAGCACACAATACTCCAAATTAGGCTTCACCAATGTCTTATACAACTTCAACATAACACCCCATCTCTTGTACTCAATCTCTTTATGAAGTCAAGTCAAGTCAAGTCAAGTTTATTGTCATTTATCTATATACATGTATACCGTCAAACGAGGCAACTTTTCTCCGGACAAGGATGGAAAGCACAGTAGTTCACATAACACACATATAACACACAATAAATTAGGAAAGTAAGAATTAAATCTATTAATGAATTGCACATAAAAAAACAAAGTAAAGTGCATAAATTAAATATTGTAAGATACACAGAAAATTATCCAGTGACATGGAATGTGATGCGGCAGGGAGTTCAGAAGCCTAATGTCCTGGGGGAAGAAACTATTTCCCAGCCTAACTATTCTTGTCTTTATGCATCAGAATCTCCTGCTTGATGGTAGAGAGTCAAAGAGGAGGCTGGATGGATGGGTGAGATCCTTGATAATACCAAGGGCTCTGTGTAGGCAGTGCTCCTGATAAATGTCCCCGATGGATGGTAGGGAGACCCCTATGATCCTCTCAGTCGTTCTCACAGTCCTTTGTAGGGACTTCCAGTCCGACGCTCGGCTGCTCCCATACCAGATGGAGATGCAGTTTGTCAGGACACTCTCAATGGACACTCTTATAAAGGCCAATATGCCAAAATCTGCGCTGGCATGTCCTAGGATGTATCTCAACAGTGTTATATGGTGAATGAAATTGCTCCATGATGAATAAATCTGAATCCGAATCTGCAGGTCAGGGTCACTGGCGATGTCTGGCCTCAGGACCAAATCGGCTGCTCATCGCTGCCATATCTGACTGTGGCTGCTTTAGAGTGGCGATCACACACATCTCCATTCTCAAGGAGGTTTCATCCATTATAAATGACTGAGTATCCAGTTATCTTTCTAATTTAAACGTTTGACCTATGACAGTAACTTCTGTTTTTCCTGGGCTAATATTTCTCAAATATTTGCATATCAAAGTGCCTAGAATGCAGAGTTCAAATGTGCACCGTACAATTCTGAACATCAATAAAATCTGCAGATGCTGGAAGTCTGCCAAAAAAAACCAGAAGATGCAAAATAAAAACTGAACAGGTCAGGCAGCATCTGCAGAAATGGAAACACTCAACATTTTGAGACTCCAGCACTTCATTTCTCTGACGCCCAGGTTACCTCCCACATCCCAACTTGTAAACTCAGTCAGTTCCGTCATGGGCACCAGCCTCTGTGGAGTCCAGGTCATCGTCAATGACTGGAGCCTCAAAAAGGCAGCGTCCATCTTTAACGACCCCATCGACATGCCCTCTTCTCATTGCCACCATCAGGGAGGAGGTACCTCACTACTTTTTATTTTTCTGTTATCTTCCCCTACTAATTTTATTTCAACTATATATATAGTAACAGTTTTTTCTCTATAATTATTTATCATGTATTTCATTGAACTGCTGCCATAAAGTTAACAAATTTCATGACACATGCCAGTGATATTAAACCTGATTCCGATTCTGAGTCAAGTACTGATTTAACTTAATTTTTATATATATATATATACACACACACATACATACATACCGTAATTCACAGTTTTCTTTTCTCTGTTATCATATATTGCATTGTTTTGCTGCCGCAAAGTTAACAAATCTCACAACATAAGCCGTTGATATTAACCCCGATTCTGACATCCCAAAGATATGCCGGTTACCAGGTTAATTGGTCACATGGGTGACACTTGCTGGAAATCTTGTAGACTATAAGATATAGGAGGAAAAAGAGGCCACTTAGCCCATCAGGTCTATTCAGCCATCCCATCATGACCGATTTATTATCCTTAACCCCACTCTCCTGCCTTCTCCCCATAAACTTGATGCCCTTACTAATCAAGAGCCTATCAGCCTTTATTTTGATTTGGTCTCCACAGCTGTCCGTGGCAATGACTTTCACAGATTCACCACTCTCTGGGTGAAGAAATTCCTCCTCATCTCTGTTCTAAGTGATCGTCCCTCTATTCTGAGGCTGTGCCCTCTGGTCTTAGACTCCCGCACCATAGGAAACATCCTCTCCACGTCCACTCTCCAGTATCTGGGCCTTTCAATATTCAATAGGCTTCAATGAGATCTCCACCCCCATCCTTCTAAACGCCAGCGAGTACAGACCCGGACTATCAACCGCTCCCCATACATTAACCCTTTCGTTCCCAGGATCGTTCTCATGAACCTCCTCTGAACCCTCTCCAATGCCAGCACATCCATTCTTAGATAAGGACCCCAGAAGACATACGAGCAGAATCAGGCCATTCAGCCCATCGAGTCTGCTCCGCCATTCCATCTTGGCTGACCCATTTCTCTCTCAACCCCATTCTCCTGCCCTCTCCCAGTAACCTTTGACGCCCTGACTAATCAAGAATCTATCAGTTTCCACTTAAAACATACCCAGTGATTGGCCTGCACAGCCATCGATGGCAAGGAATTCCACAAATTCACCATCCTCTGGCTAAAGAAATTCCTCCTCATCTCCGTTCTAAATGGGCTCCCTCTATTTTTTAACGCTGGGCCCTCTGGTCCGAGACTCTCCCACTATAGGAAACAACCTCTCCACACCCACTCGAACTAAGCCTTTCAATATTTGATAATTTTCCAGTGAGATCCACTCTCATTCTTCTAAACTAAAGCCCGGAGCCATCAATTACACCTCATACATTAACCCTTTCATTCCCAGAATCATTCTCGTAAACCTCTTCTGAACCCTCTGCAATGCCAGCACATCCTTTTTTGGATAAGCAGCCCACAATACCCCTAATTGAGTCTGACCAAGGGCTTATAAAGCCTGTGCTTGACCGGTTCGATTGGGGCAGACCGGCTGTGTGGCCTGCAATCAATGAACAACACAGCGCTAAATGAACTGAACTGCCCTGAAGGATACTAAACATTCCAGGACTGCTTCAAGGACTCTCTAGTTTGGTGTTTAATCTTCTGTGTACTTTTCACTCATTTTTGCTGTTGCTGTGATTTGGGTTTTTTTGCACATTGGGTGTTTGATGCTTTCTTTGAATGGGTTCCACTGTTTTCTTGGTGCCATGGCTGTCTGAGGGGAAGACAAACTCTGGGTTGTATACTGCTTACGTACATAGATAATAAATGTACTTTGAATCTTCGACTTTAACTAAAGAAATTCCTCCTTATCCCTGTCCTAAAGGGACGATTTCTACTCTGAGTCTGTGCCCACTGGTCCTAAACTCTCCCACTATAGAAAGCATCCTCTCCACATCCACTCTAAATAAATAAACAATAAAAATAAAAGTGATTGTCTCAGAGGGAGGAGGTGCAGTGGGCATGGATAATTTCTTGCAATTCACTTGCAGACCGAACTGATGTTCTTACATGGTTCTCTTCTTTTTCTTCTTCTCTTCTTAAGCCCCATCACCCCTACTGGAGCATGGAGCATCGACAGAAGCTCACTAGAGTCGTGGGACAGTCTTTCGAGTTGCCCCCAGGTGTAGCCAATCTTCAAAGATCTTCCCTCTCCCGGAGATGAGGTATTTGGAACTTCTGTTGGTGTTTCTGCAGCTCAGGGTTTTTATGGGATGGCGTTTCTAGCCCCATGGCCAGCCTTCCTCATTTTGCAGCTGGACTTGGGACTGTCCAGGGCGAAGTTTACAATGCCTCCCCCCACTCCCATCCACAGAAATCCCTCCTGCTACGAGTGTGTGGCTGTGACCCCACAGCTTCCCCGTGGATCTTGCAGAAAGTGCGGATTTTCTTCCTCATAAACCTTTCGAGGTCCTTCCGTATCCTCGCCAACATTGTCCCAACTATTCTCCACCCTGTCCACATACTTCCCCTCTCATCACTATCACTGGAGATTCTGCAGATGTTAGAGACCTTGAGCAACACACACACAATGCTGGAGGATCTCAGCAGGTCAGGCAGCATCTATGGAGAGGAATAAACAGTGAATGTTTTGGACTGAGACCCTGGAAAGGAAGGGGGAAGAAGCCAAAATAAGAAGGAGGGGGAGGACATGCTGGCCGATGACAGGTGAGTCCAGCAGAGGGGGAAGGTGGGTGGCTGGGAAATTGGGAATGAACTACGAAACTGGGAGGTGGTCGGTGGAAGAGGTAACAGGATGAAGTAGGATGAAGTATACTGCGTCCGGTGCTCCCGATGTGGCCTTCTATATACTGGCGAGACCTGACGCAGACTGGGAGATCGTTTCGCTGAACACCTATGCTCTGTCCGCCAGAGAAAGCAGGATCCCCCACTGGCCACACATTTTAATTCCACATCCCATTCCCATTCTGACATGTCTATCCACGGCCTCCTCTACTGTAAAGATGAAGCCACACTCAGGCTGGAGGAACAACACCTTATATTCCGTCTGGGTAGCCTCCAAACTGATGGCATGAACATTGACTTCTCAAACTTCCGCTAATGCCCCACCTCCCCCTCGTACCCCTTCCGTTATTTATTTTTATACACACATTCTTTCTCTCACTCTCCTTTTTCTCCCTCTGTCCCTCTGACTATACCTCTTGCCCATCCTCTGGGTTTTTCACCCCCTCCCCCTTTTCTTTCTCCCTGGGCCTCCTGTCCCATGATCCTCTCATATCCCATTTGCCAATCACCTGTCCAGCTCTTGGCTCCATCCCTCCCCCTCCTGTCTTCTCCTATCATTTTGGATCTCCCCCTCCCACTCCCACTTTCAAATCTCTTACTAACTCTTCCTTCAGTTAGTCCTGACGAAGGATCTCGGCCTGAAACGTCGACTGTACCTCTTCCTAGAGATGCTGCCTGGCCTGCTGCGTTCACCAGCAACTTTGGTGTGTGTTGTAGGATGAAGTGGGAATCAGATAGGAAAGGAGAGTGGATACAGCTCAGCCCATCACCGGCAAAGTCCTCCCATCATTGAGCACATTTACAGGAGTGCGGCCACAGGAAAACAGCATCCGTCATCAAGGTCCCTCACCGTCCAGGCCAGGCTCTCTTCTCACGACCACTGGAGCCTAGGGTTCCACACCACCAGGTTCAGGAACAGCTATTACCCCTTAAGCATCAGGCTCCTGACCAACATGGATAACTTCACTCACAACGACTCTGAACTGATTCCACAATCTATGGACTCACTTTCAAGATCTTATATTCTCAGCATTATTATTGATGACATTTATTATATTAAATATTTATTATTATTTGTTTTTACTTGCACATTTTGTCTTTTGCACATTAGTTGTTTGTCAGTCTTTATTTATGTATTGTGTTTCATAAATTCTATTATGTTTCTGTTTTTCCTGTAAATACCCACAAGAAAATGAATCTCAGAGTAGCATATGGTGACATTTACATACTTTGATAATAAATTTACTTTGAACTTTGAAACATTAACTCTCTTTCACTCTCTGTAGATTCTTCTTGACTTGCTGAATGTTTCCAGTGTTTTCTGTTTTTATATTTTAATAACAAGTTGATTTGGGGATCAGTCCACGATCTCCAAATGGAGTCCAACCAGGTTCTCTCCTTCCTTTCTGCAAAGTCTCCATGAAGGCAGACACTCAACAATTCAGGAACAGCTTCTTCCCCTCCACCATCCGATTTCTCAATGGACATTCAACCTCTGAACACTTCCACGCTGCTTTTTCTGTTTTCCTCTCTTTTTGCACTGGTTATTTAATTTAATTGTTATATACTCTATGCGCTTCTCATTGTAATTTTTGTTTTTATTATTATGCATGGCAATGTACTTCTGCGGCAAAACCACCGCTGCCTGTAAGGAGTTTATACGTTCTCCCCATAACCACATGGGTTTATCCAGGTGCTCTGCTTTCCTCCCACAGTCCAAGGACCTACCAGTTAAAAGGTTAATTGGTCATTGTAAATTGATTAAGCTCAGGTTAAATCGGGGGCTGCTGGGTGGTGCAGCTCGAAGGGTTGGAAGGCCCTGTTCTGCGCAGCGCATCTGTAGATGTGAACTTCTCATCATTCAGGACATTTACAAAGACAGGTGTGTAAAAGGGGCCCGAAGGATCATTGGAGACCTGAGTCACCCCAACCACAAACTGTTCCAGCTGCTATCATCCGGGTAATGGTACCACAGCATAAAAGCCAGGACAGCTTCTTCCACCAGGCCATCAGACTGATTAATTCATGCTGATATAATTGTATTTCTGTGGTATATTGACTGCCCCGTTGTACATACTATTTATCATAAATTACTATAAATTGCACATTTAGATGGCGATGTAATGTAAAGAGTTTTACTCCTCATGGATATGAAGGACGTAAGTAATAAAGTCAATTCAATAGACAGACAGACAGACAAACAGACATAGATAGATTGATAGACAGATAAATAGATAGATAGATAGACAGTTGGATGGATAGACAGATAGATTGATAGACAGATGGATAGATAAGACATTCAGATAGATAAAATTTCATGATGTATGCCAGTGAAATTAAATCTAATTCTGATTCTGATTCAACGAAAGCTTAAACACGAACATCCTTGTTGATGCTTTCAGACTGTTGACATTTTGCACCGGGACCCCTCGTCAGGACTGGAAAGGAAGGGGGATGAAGCCAGAATAAGAAAGTGGGGGGAGAGGAAAGAGGACAAGCTAAAAGCTGATAGGTGAGGTGAGGTGAGGGGGAAGAGGAGTGGATAGGAGAGGAGGGGAATGAAGTAAGAAGCTGGGAGGTGATTGGTGGAAGACGTAAAGGGCTGAAAAGATTGGAGAGGATAGTGGTGGACCATGACAGAAAGGGGAGGAGAGGGGAAGCACCAGAGGGAGGTGAGGACAAGAGAAGGGCTGTTGTAATCGCCACACTTCACCGTATGTCTCGAAGTTTCAATGATCAATGAACAACTGCAGCCATCTCAAGGGCAGTAGGTGGTAAGAAAAGGCAGGGTGTCGGGACCAGAGTCAAGGGTCGGGTGGTTCTGCTCTCTGCTCCACAGCATTTATTCTGCTCTGTACTGCATTGAGGCTGCTCTGTAGGCCTGGACCATCTGCTCTGGGCTCCATGACTGCAGGCTCTGTGTCGTTTACTCCACTATGCATTGATCTGAACTGAGGCCTGCTCTGACATTCGTGTCTGTAGGCTCCACAACCTTTACTCTGCGAAATGCTGAACTGAGGCTGAGGCTGGGGCCTGCTCCAGCCGCTCCAGGCTTCGGCCTGCTCCAACCGCTGCGGGCTTCGGCCTGCTCCAGCCGCTCCGGGCTGCGGCCTGCTCCAGCCGCTCCGGGCTGCGGCCTGCTCCAGCCGCTCCGGGCTGCGGCCTGCTCCAGCTGCTCCAGGCTTCGTGTCTGAAGACTCACTTTCATTTTAAATGCCATTTGCTTACTTTTACTGTTTGCACCATTTGTTTTTTTTTTCCCTCTGCACATTGGGTGCTTGATGTTCTTTTTCTTTATTGGTTCTTTTGGGTTTCTTTGTTTTGTGGCTGCCTGTAAGGAGATGAATCTCAAAGTTGTATAATGTATCCGTGCTTTGATAAAAAATGTAGTTTGAACTTGGAACTTTGATATGAGACTCAGGCCATACAGAAGGGAAGCGGTTCTTTCTCCCAATCAGCCAAGCTGATGTTAATGTCACTGAAAATCATAAATACAAGAGATTCTGCAAATTCTGGAAATCTAGAGTAGCACATAAAATGCTGGAGGAATTCAGCAGGTCTGGCAGCATCTATGGAAATGAATAAACAGTCAATGTTTCAGGTCGAGACTTGCAGCAGAACTTTGAAATGGTTCAAATGATTCAATTTGATATCAGAGAATGTATACAGTATACACCCTGAAATTCTCACTCTTCACAGATATCCATGAAACAAGAAACCTGATGGAATGTATGATAGGAGCACCAGAATGCAAAAACCCAACTCCCCCCTCCCATCACACAAACAGCTGTAGAGGCATCAACCCCCCCCCCTTTTGCACCAGCAGAAGCACTTACCCCTTACCCACCCCGCCCCCCCGAACCATGAAAGCAATAGCAAAAGCCTTGAACTAGAGTCCATCAAAAACTACAGTCCATAACCCAGTACTTCGGTATCTCAGACAGACTCTCCCTCACCAACGAGGGGCAGAAATCTGCACAACAAGATTCGGAGACCAGTAACTCACTGTCCTGATGTTACAATCTTCCGCAACGCTTCTCCAAGCACCCCCCCCCACCGTGTTTTGAGGACTGAGAGGCTCTCAGTCACCATCAGAAGAGAGAGAGAGAGAGAGAGAGAGAAGAAAGATATAAGAGGAGAATTAATAAGCTGTTTTGTGGAAGAACTGCAAGTAGTCACCTGGGTCTGCCAAAGCCGCTGGTACCATCTTTCCTCCTCAGTGAGAAAGCATTTGGTGAAGACATTTAAGCAGTCATAAGTGAATAATCACAATACTGAGTTTCAAGGACAGGCTAAGTGAATTAAATTAATAGCTTTGAATGGGTTGATGAATGCATTAAATTAGAATGAGGTTCACCATTTCACTGCATGTATATCAATGCTGTAGTCTGTCAGCACAGTCACTGAATCCATCTTTCTGTCTTGCATTGTTTACGCTAACATCTTGTGTTAATGTGTTGTTCTCAGGGTGTCTCCACGGTTTACTGCCAACTTGAGCACAGAGTCCTGATAAATACCAAGGCCACAATCATCATCAATTTGCTGGTAATGACGGCTAATGGACTTAAATTGGCCAGAACACAATGAAAACTCCCGTCTCCTGCTCCTTCACCACAGACAATTCTCCTGAGAGGGCACTACTGTTGGGAGTAGTTTATTACTGTCATATATACCAAGATACAGTGAAAAACTATTATTTATGTGACATCCAGACAGATATTTTGATACATAACTACATCGAGGAAGTACAAAAGGAAAACAGAAGACAGAGAATAGTGACCCACACAAACTGTTGGGGGAACTCAGCAGGTCGGGCAGTGTCTATTGAGAGGAGTAAACAGTAGACGTTTCTGGACTGGAAAGGAAGGGGCCTGGAAAGGGGGATAGCCAGAAGGTGATAGGTGAAGCCAGGCGGGTGGGAAAGGTAAAGACTGGAGAAGAGGGAGTCTGATAGGAGAGGAGAGTGCACCGTAGGACCCAGGGGGAGGTGATAGGCAAGTGAGGAAAAGAGGTAAGAGGTTAGAATAGGGAATAGAAGAGGAGGGAAGGGGGATCTTTAAGAGTCATTGACACAAGAGATTCTGCAGTGCTGGAAATCCAAAGCAACACACACACAAAACTGGAGGAACTCAGCAGGTCAGGCAGCAACTATGAAAATGAATAAACAGTTGATATTTTGGGCCAAGACCCTTCATTGGGACTGGAAAGGATGGAGCAGGAAACCAGAATAAAAAGGTGAGGGGAAGGGAAGAAGGACAAACTACAAGGTGAGAGGTGAAGCCAGGTGGGTGGGAAAGGTAAAGGGCTGGAACCTGATAGGAGAGGAGAGTGGACCATGAGAGAAAGGGAAGGAGGAGGGACACCAAGCAGAGGCAATAGATTGGTGAGGAGAAGAGGTAAGAGGTCAGAGTGGACAATATAAGAAGAGAGAAGAGGGTGCGGGGGGGTAATGAGAAAAAAATAACCGCTGTGCTACTGTGTTGCCCTGTATCGTGGCACGGTAGCACAGCAGTCAGCAGAAAGATTTACAGTGTCAGCTATCAGAAGTTAGTGAGGTAGTGTTCATGAACTATTCAGAAACCTGGAGGAGAGGATTTATGCTTGGGACTGAACCACAGTCAATTCTGTGATGTTTCACATACTGGCAATAAAATGGTTCTGGTTCTGAAGAAGATTTCCGTAAAATATTGAGTGTGCGCCTTCAGGCTCCTTCACCTCTGCCCTGATGAGCTGAGTGAGCTAATCCTGTTCCTGTGCCTTATGGTCATAGAAAGTTACAGCACAAAAACAGGCCCTTCAGCCCATCTAGTCTGTGCTGAGCCATTTTAGAATCAGGTTCAATATCACCAGCACATGTTGTGAAATATGTCTTTATGGCAGCAGTACAATGCAGTACATGATATTAGAGAAACAGACTGTGAATTACAGTAACATATGGTGGGTTGTTCGTCCATCGTTGACGTCGATGAGGACCTCGACACCATTATGATGGTGTCGAGACTAGCGCGTGATTTGGATTTAAGTGAGGGAGAGTTGCACAGCGTCAGCCTCACTCTCTCTTCCCAATTCCCATCTGGATCCAGTGGCAAGACAGAGTCTAGATGGCTGGAGATGGGACTAGGCGCAGTGGATGACCAGGATGTCTCCTGTGTCTTGTCCAGCTCTACACGTTCCACGACGCTTGCAGAGACCGCCTTCTTGACCATTGGACCTTCCGCTGGTCTCGTCCACTCAATCCGCCGGAGTCTGTCTTCACATGCTGGGATAGACAACTCCCTATCTCACCGAGGGTTTGAGACCCGTTGGCTACCCTCACCTGGTTTAGCCGGCTTGTCGAAGCCGTTGCCCGGGGTGTGGCCGCTGTCACATGATATACAGTATGTATGTTAAATAGTTAAATTAAATTGTAAGATATACAGTATGTATGTTAAATAGTTAAATTAAATCAGTAGTGCAAAAATACAAATAAAAAAGTAGTGAGGTGGTGTTCATGGGTTCAATGTCCATTCAGAAATCGGATGGCAGAGGGGAAGAAGCTGTTCCTGAATCATTGAGTGGGCGTCTTCAGGCTCCTGTACCTCCTCCCTGATGGTAGCAATGAGAACAATGCATGACCCGGGTGATGGGGTCCTGAATGATGGATGCCGCCTTTCTGAGGCATCGCTCCTTGAAGATGTTCTGGATACCACAGTCTGGTGCCATGATGGAGCTGACTAATTTTACAACTCTCTGCAGCTTACTTCGATCCTGTGCAGTAGCCCCCACCCCACCATACCAGACGGTGTTGCAGCCAATTAGAATGGTCTCCGTGGTATATCTGTAGAAATTTGCAAGTGTCCTTGGTGACATACCAAATATCCTCAAACTCCTAATGAAATATAGCTGCTATCATGCCTTCTTTGTAGCTGCATTGATATATTGGGACCAAGATAGATCCTCAAAGATGTTGACACTAGGAACTTGAAATTGCTCACTCTTTCCATTTCTGACCCCTCTATGAAGGCCGGAGTGTGTTCCCTTGTCTTATCATTTCTGAAGTCTACAATCAGTTCTTTGGTCTTACTGACATTGAGTGCAAGATTGATACTGAGACACCACTCTACCAGCTGATATATTTCGCACCTATATGCGCTCTCGTCAGCATCTGAAATTCTGCCAACAATATTTGTACCATCAGCAAACTTATTGAAGTAGAACCATTTAAACTGCGTAGTCCCATTGACCTGCACTGGGACCACCACCCTGCATGCCCCTCCCATCCCATGTACCTATCTAAACTTCTTTTAAACGTTGAAATCAAAATCACATCCATCACTTGTGCTGGCAGCTCGTCCCACACTCTCACCACCCTCTCAGTTCCCTTTCATGTTCCATTCAAACCTTATACTTTTCAACCTTAACCCATGACCTCTGGTTGTAGTCTCACCGAACCTCAGTGGAAAAATCCTGCTTGCATTTACCCTATTTATACCCTCATAGTTTTGTAACATCATCATCATCATCATCATCAGGTGCCATGCCCAGTCTGAGCTTTGCCATGGCCCTAACACTCCTTTATCGGGTCAAGTGGATCAATTCATTGGTATTCATTTCATAGTTTTGTATAACTTCATCAAATCTCTCTGATTCTTCTACATTCTAAGGAATAAAGCCCTAACCTATTCGGTCTTTCCTTATAACTCAGGTCCTCCAGCCCAGGCAATGTACTTGTAAATTATCTCTGTACTCTTTCAATCTTATTTACATCTTTCCTGTAGGTAGGTGACCAAAACTGCACACAATAATCCAAATTAGGCCTCACCAATGTCTTATTCAACTTCAACAGAACATCACAACTCCTGTACTCAGTACTTTGATCTGTGAAGGCTAATGTGCCAAAAGCTTTCTTTACGACCCTATCTACCTGTGATGCCACTTTCAATGAATTATATACCTCTATTCCCAGATTCCTTTGTTCTACCTGTTACATACCTCGTGGGTATCTTGTGACTGTCTTATGACCATGATGTAATTGAGTATCTTGTGAGCATGATGTAATGGTCTTGTGGTGGTGGGGTGAAGTAATTTTCCCACCAGTGTGAGGTCACGTGATGACATGTTCCCAACAGGTATTTAAAGGAGAAACCCCTGTTGTCACACAATTGATTCATTGTTTGATTTGTCATTTACTTCATTATGCTGCATATTCATCTCATGACACAGTTTGGTTTTAAAGTGGAGTTTTACTTTGTTGTAAGGTAAAAATCGTTGTGCCGGCAATTTTGCCAATCGCTGCCAGTTTTTGTGTGTTGCACCTTTGATTTACCTTTCCAGTTTAGTATTGGAGAGTGAAGACCTTACCAAAGTACGGGAACCTGAAGGATTGAGTAAAGTTGGTGTTGTTCGGCGGTTTTATAAAGGATCGACCTTATTGAATCTTCATTCAGGAATAGTGGCCTGCATCTGAGATAACTCCTGCAAGATCAGGAAGGTTTGTGCAGTGTTCACTCCCCAGGAAAAGGTTAGTTCCTTTAAGCCATTTTATTTCCTTCGTCGTGAATCCTTTGGATGGAATCAGCAGTAACGTCACGTCTTCAGAGAAATCTGTTTCCAGAGAAGTGTCACAATGGGGTGCTGGTAACGGACCCAAATGCAAGACACAGACACTGAAGTACAAGGAACAGTACTTGACTAGAGTAGGGACATGACAGGATACAGACAAGGTGCAGGGACAAGAACACAGACTAGGGCTTGGAATCCGAGCCAGAGACTGGACATGGACCCAGAACCTGGGTCTTGCCTCAGGCTCGGGTGCCAGAACCAGGCATGGACATGACATGACTGCAGGGTTTGAGGCTGGGGTCTTGGTCTTGAGGCTTGAGCTTGGAGGCAGGCTGGAGTCTTGGACTTGAGGCTTGAGCTTGGAGGCAGGCTGGGGTCTTGGTCTTGAGGCTTGTGCTTGGAGGCAGGCTGGGGTCTTGGTCTTGAGGCTTGAGCTTGGAGGAAGGCTGGGGTCTTGGTCTTGAGGCTTGAGGCTTGGGGTCTTGGTCTTGAGGCTTGAGCTTGGAGGCAGGCTGGGGTCTTGGTCTTGAGACTTGAGCTTGGAGGCAGGCTGGGATCTTGGTCTTGAGGCTTGAGGCTTGGAGGCAGGCTTGGGGTCTTGAGGCCTGCAGGCTAGGGTCTTGCTCTTGAAATGCGGAGGCTTGGGCATGGACTCCGAGCCAGAGACTAGGCAAGGACCCAGAACCTGGGACTTGAGTCAGGCTCAGACTCCAGAACTAGGCGAGAAAAAGACGAGGCTCCAGGACTGGACATAGCTTGGGTGAGGAACTCCTGGGTAGGGCAAGACACAAGGACATGTAAAGGCACGTGGACAGGACTCGGATAGGACTGGACTAGGCACGGACTGGACGAGGGCCTTCAGAAGCACGGAGCCTTGGACTAGAAGAGACAGGAGCATGGAACACAGAGCCGGGACCCCTCCTTGGGATTAGGACATAGGGCCGGGACTCATACACAGAACACTGAACATGAAGAGACGGATCCCAACACAAAGTGGCGGCAAACAGCCGGACCCACCTAGTGAAGGCGTGGACACAGAGACAGATCCCAACACTAGGTGGCGGCAAACGGCCAGACCCACCTAGCAAAGGCGTGGACACAAAGAGACAATTCCACACAACAAAAGAAAGTTCCTTATCTTGACCTAACAAGGCTCCGGTCTTGCTCCGGCAGTAAAACTTCAGCGATACAGGTGGGGTATCTAGGCTAGGTGTGCAGGCAGAGAGTCAGGCGAGGTATCCAGGCAGGGAGTCAGGCGAGGGGGGAAAAGACAAGGAGGGGAACAGAACAGTCCAGCAGGGAATCCCTGGTTTGCAGAGGTATTTATGTCTCAGCTCCATAACGAGAAACATGTGCCCAAAACAGAAACTGGGGAAAACCAGAAACCCAGAACAAGGAACCTTGGACTAGACCGTGAACCGGAACACGGACTTCACGGACTGGACTATGACAAGATGTCTCTCCTTAATGACTGTATAAATCACTTGGACTTTCAAATATATCACTTCGAGAACTGTTCCAGAGTTGCCGTATAGCAGTTAACTTCCAGTTAAGTTAGTCGTTTGAATACTTTTTGCTATTGTTGAGCAGAGTTTAATAAATGTTTATGTTTGTTTATAAAATCTGACTCAATTCTATATTCTTTGTTGCTGGACACGTGACAAAATTGGGGGCTTGTCTGTGATATGTTCTGATTTTGAGCTTAAGCGCTTGTTTAATTATCAATCTGATTTGGAAAAGGGAAATACCCAATTCTTTTGTTTAATTGGTCTGTGGGTGGTATTCAGCAGCAATGAATATTGATGAGTTTATGGCATTGCCAGACCCGGAGGTATTAGTGAAGGTGAAAAAGGATGATGTATCTAAGATTACGAGAAGGTTAGACCTTAAAGGAATATTGACGGTTACAACTAAGCTGGTAATTCAGAGGAAAATCCTGGAACACTATATAAATTCGGGAGTTTTTGATGAAGCGGAGTTAGATAGGTTCCCTGTAAGTAAAGCAGCGATCCAGTTACACCTGGAACAGGTAGCGTTAGTAAAGCTTAGAGTAGAAGCTGAGTTAAAACAGAATCAATTAGAAGCTGCAAATAAACAGGGGGAGTTTGAGCTAGCAACGGAGAAATTAAAGTACGAGAATCAGTCCCCTGGTCCTAGGAAACAGTTCGTTGCAAGTCGGGAAGTTATGTTGGCTTCTCCATTTAATGAGACAGAAGTGGATAAATATTTCCAGCATTTCAAAATTGTTGCTCTGATTTCAGGGTGGCCAAAAGATAAATGGCCAGTGATGTTACAAAGTGTAATTAGGGGTAAGGCACAACAAGTTTATACAGCTTTAACTGCTGACCAAGCACGTGATTATGATATCGTGAAGCAGCATATACTGAAAGCATATGAACTGGTTCCGGAAGCTTTTAGAGAAAGATTCAGAAATTTGAAGAAATCCGTGGGAAAAACCTACGTGGAATTTGCCCACGATAGATCTGTGTGTTTTGAGAGATGGGTTTCCTCTAAAATTGTGAATATGGAGTATAATAACTTAAAAGAGTTGATTTTAATGGAGGAGTTTAAAAGGTACGTCCTTGTTGACATAATGATATACTTAAAAGAGAGGCACACTGCTACATTGCAAGAGTCTGCTAAATTAGCAGATAAGTATGCTTTAATCCATAAGAGTAAATTTCCTCCGGGTAGAACTTTTAAAAGGAAAAATAGCACAGAGAGTCAAGGTAAACCAGAAATTAAATCAGCGTATGGTGTAAATGTCTGTATTGGCGGGAAGAGAGACCCTGATGATCTTCTCAGCTGACCTCACTATCCGCTGCAGGGTCTTGCAATCCGAGATGGTGCAATTTCCGAACCAGGCAGTGATGCAGCCTCTCAGGATGCTCTCAATACAACCTCTGTAGAATGTGGTGAGGATGGGGGGTGGGAGACGGACTTCCCTCAGCCTTTGCAGAAAGTAGAGACACTGCTGGGCTTCCTTTGCTATGGAGCTGGTGTTGAGGGACCAGGTGAGATTCTCTGCCAGGTGAACACCAAGAAATTTGGCGCTTTTAACGATCTCAACGGAGGAGTCGTCGATGTTCAGCAGAGAGTGGCTCCGTGACCGTGCTATTCCACGCCCTCACTTCAGGAAGTCTGATCACCTGGCTGTACTTCTACTCCCTGAGTATAGGCAGAGACTGAAGACCGCAGCACCAGCAGTGAGGACCAAGAAGGTTTGGACAAGGGAAGCACAAGAGCACCTACAGGACTGCTTTGAATCGGTGGACTGGACGATATTCAGGGATTCATCTTTGAATCTGGGATGAGTAGGCTGCAGTTGTTATCGACTTCATTAAAACCTGTGTGGATGAGTGTGTGCCCACAAAGACTTACTGTACATTCCCAAACCAAAAGCCATGGATGAACCAGGAGGTATATCGTCTGCTGAAGGCTGGATCTGTGGCATTCAAGTCTAGCAACCAGAAAGCCAGGTATGATTTCCAGAGGGCTATTTCAAGGGTGAAGAGACAATTTCGAATGAGGTTGGAGGCGACATCGGATGTACAACAACTCTGGCAGGGTCTGCAAGACATTACTTCTTACAAAGCGAAACCCAATAGTATGAATAGCAGTGATGCTTCACTACTAGATGAACCCAACGCCTTCTATGCATGCTTTGAAAAGGAGAACACAACTACAGCTGTGAAGATCCCTGCTGCACCTGATGATCCTGTGATCTCTGTCTCAGAGGCCGATGTTAGACTGCCTTTAAAGAGTGTGAACCCTTGCAAGGCAGAAGGTCCCGATGGAGTACCTGGTAAGGCTCTGAAAATCTGTGCCAACCAACTAGCTGGAGTATCAAGGACATTTTTAACCTCTCACTGCTATGGGCAGAAATTCCCACTTGCTTCAAAAAGGCAACAATTATACCAATGCCCAAGATGAATAATGTGGGCTGCCTTAATGACTATCGCCCGGTAGCACTCACATCGACAGTGATGAAATGCTTTGAGAGGTTGGTCATGACTAGACTGAACTCCTGCCTCAGCAAGGACCTGGACCCATTGCAATTTGCCTATCGCCACAATAGGTCAATGGCAGACACAATCTCAATGGCTGTTCACAGGGCTTTAGACCACCTAGACAACATAAACACCTACGTCAGGATGCTGTTCATCGACTATAGCTCAGCATTTAATACCATCATTCCCACAATCCTGATTGAGAAGTTGCAGAACCTGGGCCTCTGTAGCTCCCTCTGCAATTGGATCCTCAACTTCCTAACCGGAAGACCACAGTCTGTGCGGATCGATGATAACAGATCCTCCTCGCTGACTATCAACACTGGCGCACCTCAGGGGTGTGTGCTTAGCCCACTGCTGTACTCTCTCTACACACATGACTGTGTGGCTAGGCATAGCTCAAATATCATCTATAAACTTGCTGACAATGCAACCATTGTTGGTAGAATCTCAGGTGGTGACGAGAGGGTGTACAGGAGTGAGATATGCCAACTAGTGGAATGGTGCCACAGCAACAACCTGGCACTCAACGTCAATAAAACGAAGGAGCTGATTGTAGACTTCAGGAAAGGTAAGATGAAGGAGCACATTCCAATCCTCACAGAGGGATCAGAAGTGGAGAGAGTGAGCAGCTTCAAGTTCCTGGGTGTCAAGATCTGTGAGGATCTAACCTGGTCCCAACATATCGATGGAGTTATAAAGAAGGCAAGACAGCGGATATACTTTATTAATAGTTTGATGAGATTTGATATGTCAATAAATACACTCAAAAACTTCTATAGCTGTAGTGAGGAGAGCATTCTGGCAGGCTGCATCACTGTCTGGTATGGAGGGGCTACTGCACAGAACCGAAAGAAGCTGCAGAAGGTTGTAAGTCTAGTCAGCTCCATCTTGAGTACTAGCCTACAAAGTACGCAGGACATCTTTAGGGAGTGGTGTCTCAGAAAGGTAGTGTCCATTATTAAGGACCTCCAGCACCAGGACATGCCCTTTTCTCACTGTTACCATCAGGAAGGAGGTACAGAAGCCTGAAGGCACTCACTCAGTGATTCAGGAACAGCTTCTTCCCCTCTGCCATCCGATTCCTAAATGGACATTGAAGCTTTGGACACTACCTCACCTGTTTTAATATACAGTAATGCTGTTTTTGCACATTTTAAAAAATCTATTCAATATGCATAACTGATTTACTTGTTTATTTATTAGTATGTTTTATTTTATTTATTATTATTTTTTCTCTCTGCTAGATTATGTATTGCATTGAACTGCTGCTGCTAAGTTAACAAATTTCATGGCACTTGCTGGTGATAATAATCCTGATTCTGACTCTGACCCGGCTTGCCTGTCTGTGAGTGCAGACCACAGCAATGTGTTTGACCTCAAACTGCCCTCAGAACTGGCCCTGCCATCCATTCAGGCAGCCAGCTCGCACCACCCTCAAACTGGGAAACGGGGGACGATGACTGACTGCTGGCTGGCCTTGCCAACATCTTCTGAATGAATTAAAAAGAAATTATTTGGATGGAATGCAGAACCATTGCCAACAAAAGGACTTAACTGAGAAAGCAAGCATTAGTTCTTTATTAATCATCTCAAATTGTGAAATTAGTTGAGAAAATTAGACAGATGTGTTCCTTTGGCTGCTGCCTTTATTGCTAGGCCAATTATCTTTGACCTTTGAACTTTGTACACACGCCATTGGATGATACTCGGTTGCACAATGAATCCTGAGATCCTCGTCTTTCCGATGTCAACCGCCAGATCTGTGGGCCAGAGTTGATAGATGGGTTCGAAACTTACTTCGCAACAGTTCACGTGGTATACAGAATCTTCAGGGATGCAGGTAAGGTGGCTGGTCACAATCTTCATCCCATTGCAGGGGCATTTAAAGCTAGAGGACACCGGTTTAAAAGAAAGAGGACAAAGATTTACAAGGGATCTAAGGGGCAACTTGTCCACACAAATAATCTCAGGTAGTGACAGGGAATTGTACAGAAAAGAGATCGATCTGCTGGTTGAGTGGGGTTGCAACGACAACATCAGTAAGACCAAGGAACTGATTATAGGCTTCAGGAAGGGGAAGTAGAGAGAAAACACACCAGTCCACATAGAGGAATCGGTGGTGAAGAGGGTGAGCAGTTTCCTGGGTGTCAACATCTCCAAGGATCTACCTTGGACCCAACATGTCAATGCAGTTACAAAGAAGGCACATCAGCGACTATATTTCATTTGGTGTTTGAGGAGGTTTGGTATGTCACTGTCTGGGGGTGGGGGGTGGGCCCTGCACAGGATTAGTAAAAGCTGCTGTAAGTTGTAAACTCAGCCAGCTCCATCATGGGCACCAGCCTCCCTGGCATTGAGGTCATCTTCAAAAGGCGATGCCTCAGAAAGGCGGCATCCATTATTATGACCCCCATCACCCAGGACATGCCCTCTTCTCATTGCCACCATCAGGGAGGAGGTACAGGAGCCTGAAGACACACACTCAGCGATTCAGGAACAGTTCTTCCCCACCACCACCAGATTTCTGAACGGACAATGAACCCATGAACACCACCTCACTACTTTTGCTCTCTTTTTGAACTACTTACTTCCATAATTTAATTTTTAAATATATTTCTTTTTGTAATTTATAGCTTTTCTTCATTATGTATTGTGATGTACTGCTGCCACTAAACAACAAATGTCACAACATGCGCCAGTGATGTTAAACCTGATTCTGAAAATTCCCCAGTATCACTCTCCCCTTTACTGGACTTGTTTTAATTCCAAGCTATTTTATTCAATTAACTGAATTTTAGTTCTCCAGCTGCCATCTAGACTAACAGCTGTAGTCGAAATCGCTCCTCTGCATCAAGGACATCTTCATGAGGCAATGCCTTGGGAAGGCAGCGTCCGTCAATAAGAACCCCCATCACCCAGGAGATGCCCCCTTCTCCTTGTTACCATCAGGAAAGAGGTACAGGAGCCTGACGACACACACTCAGTGAGTCAGGAACAGCTTCTTCCATAATCAGAATCAGACACAGGTCAAAGTACATACAGTACTGTACAGTCTTTGTTACACACACACACACACACACACACACACACACACACACAGATATTTATGTGCGACAGTGTGTGTGTGTGTGTATATATATATATATGTGTGTGTGTGTGTGTGTGTGTGTGTGTGTGTGTGTGTGTGTGTAAATATAAATATATATATATTTATATTTATACACACACACACACACACATATATATATATATACACACACGCACACACTGTATATGTAAACATTGATTTTCTCCATCCAGGATTTTTGATATGTTTCCCCTCTGGTCTCTTACTTCTTCTCCTCTCCTGCCTATCACCTCCCCCTGATGCCTCTTCTCAACGATTTTCACAACATATGCCAGTGATATTAAATCTGATTCTGATTCGGATTCTGATTCCCTCTCTCCCATGGTCCACTCTCCTCCCCTATCAGATTCCTTCTTCTCCAGCTCTTGACTTTTTCCACCTAACCCCTCCCCACCTTCCTCCTTCCTCTCCCATCCCGATAGAGGGTCTCAGCCCAACATGCCAACTGTTCATTCCTTTCCATAGATGCTGCCTGACCTGCTGAGTTCCTCCAGCATTTTATGTGTGTTACCCTGGTAATATTTGTTTGTTTATTTATTTATTATTTGTACATTGTCTCTGTTTCTAATAATAAACTCACTTTGAACTTTGAACTTTGGTCAGCTTCAGTGGACAGAACTGGAGACATGTCTCGTCTGAACTTTAAAAGGTAGAATCTCCTGGTGTCACACCTCTATGGTTTCTTCTCCAGCCACAGGTCACTGCTCTACAAGTTTTTCACAAACTTCTCTCTGCTCTACTGCCTGTTACACTGCTGGTGCTTATGGCAGTAATGAAGGTCCTCCATGTCTGGCGGTGATCAGGGCTTCCTTCATCATGTCAGTAGCTTCCTCTTAGTTTTCACTACTGTCAGTCATGCAAGTCTGGGAGGATACCATAGGACATAGGAACAGAATTGGGCCATTTGACCCATCGAGTCTATTCCACCTTTCCATCCTGGTTGATCTATTATCCCTCTCAACTCCATTCATCTGCCTTCTCCCTGTAACCTTTGACGTCCTGACTAATCAAGAATCTACATACCTCTGCCTTAAATAGAATCAATGACTTGGCCTCCACAGCCAATAGCAACAAATTCCACAGATTCACTACCCTCTGGCTAAAGAAATTCCTCCTCGTCTCCATTCTAAATGAACGTCCTTCTATTCTGAGGCTGTGTCCTCTGGTCTAAGATTCACCTACCACAGGAAACATTCTCTCCACATCCCCTCTATCTTGGCCCTTCAACGTTTGATAGGTTTCAATGAAATCTTCCCCCCACCCCGCCCTGGCCTCCATTCTTCTAATCTCCAGCAAGCACAGGTCCAGAGCCATCAAATGCTCCTCATAAGTTAATCCTTTCATTCCTGGAATCAAAGCTCCAGAATTTGTTATAAATCATGAAGAAACAACAGTCCTAGTTCTTGAGAAAAAAAATTTTAACTTTCAAACCAGCTTTCAGTTTTAACTTGGCTAAAATTGAGAGGGAAAGATTAAATTTCCCAAAATGGAATTCTGTACATGACAAAAGGATTCTGCTCGAAATTTGTTGATGCTGATGAAATCTGCCTTAAATGCTTGTAGCAACTTTACATAAATGCAGTTTAATTTAAAAATAGACACAAGAGATTCTGCAGAAGCTGGGAATCTTGAGCAACCCACACACACACACACACACACACACACACACACACAGTGAGTGGTGACTGCCTGGGGGGATGGTAGAGGTCGATACATTAAGGGCTTTTAAGAGATGTGAATATGAGGAAGATGGAAGGATATGGACATTGTGCAGACAGAAGAGATTGGTTTAGTTGGCCATTTGATTATTAAATTAATTAGTTCAGCACAACATCGTGAGCTGAAGGGCCTGTTCCTGTGCTGTACTGCTGTATGTTCTATGAAATTAAGGGCTAATACCCCTGTCCAAAGGTTTACCGACATAGACCCAACTTTCCTTATTTAGTGCTGAGTTAGAACTCCACTGTCAAAAATGGGGTATTTCTCGAAGGCCCCATCTGTTGTCTTGGATTATGTCAAAGTTCCAGGTTTTAATGACTGTTTCTGGGAGTGTTGGAAACTTTTCTCCTCTCAGAACCAAGGCTTATTGCTGGAGTTCGTCCATTTCCCGCCTACACACTGCACATCAGAGCAACTTGTGAAAATACCGAGGAGCTGTAACACTATCGTCCAAGGATGTAAACAGCCTTTCCAGGTGTGACAAGGGTTCATGTTCTCCTCCTCTCATCTGGGAATGCGAATCCATAATTCCTTCAAAGTGGATGGTAACGTGGTAAAATGGATCTGCAAATTTGCAGATGGTCCGAGATCGGGGGTGTAGCGGACAGCGAGGAAGACTATCAAAGCTTGCAGTGGGATCTGAACCAGCTGGAAAAGTGGGCTGAAAAATGGCAGATGGAATTTAATGCAGACAAATGTGAGGTGTTGCACTTTGGGAGGACAAACCAGGTTAGGACTTACACAGAGAGCGGCAGGGCACTGAGGAGCATGGTAGAACAGTCAGATCCTTGAAAGTGGTGTCATAGGTAGATAAGGTCCTAAAGAGAGTGTTTGGCACTCTGGCAGCAACAGATCAGAGTATCGAGTACAGGAGTCGGGATGTTATGTTGGAGTGGTATAACTCATTGGTGAGGCCTAATTTGGAGTACTGTGTGCAGTTTTGGTCTCCTATCTACAGGAAAGATATCAATAAGTTTGAAAGAGGGCAGGGAAAATTTACGAGGATGCTGCCAGAACTTGAGAACCTGAGTTGCAGGGAAACGTCAAAAAGGCTGGGACGTCATTCCATGGAGTGTAGGAGAATGCGGGGAGATTTGATAAAGGTGTACAAAATTAGGGGTATGGATAGAGTAAATGTAAGCAGGCTTTTTTCTCACACAGGTTGGGTGGGACTACAACTAGAGGTAATGAGTTAAGGGTGAAAGGCGAAATATTTGAGGGGAAACTGAACTGGGAACTTCTTTACTGAGAGGGTAGCGAGAGTGTATGGAACGAGCTGCCAGAGGAAGTGGTGAACCTCGAAAGTTTGAAGTAAATTTATTATCAAGGTGTATATAGTTCACTATATACAACCCTGAGGTTAATTTAGGTTGTGGGAACATTTCAATGATGGGGCAAGTGAAGTTGAGTGAAGTTATCCCCTCTGGTTCAGGGCCTGATGGTTGAGGGGTAATAACTGTTCCTGAACCTGATGGTGAGAGTCCTAGGGCTCCCGTACCTTCTTCCTGATGGCAGCAGCGAGAAGAGAGCATGTCCTGGGTGATGGGGGGCCCTGACGATGGATGCTGCTTTCCTGTGACAATTTTCCGTGCAAATGTGCTCAATGGTGGGGAGGGCTTTACCTGTGATGGACTGGGCCATATCCACTACTTTTTGTAAGATTTTCCATTCGGGGCATTGTGTTTCCATACCAGGCTGTAAAGCAGCCAGTCAGTCCACCCTCCACTACACATCTATCGAAGTTTATCAAAGTTTTAGATGTCATACTGAATCTGCACAAACTCCCAAGGAAGCAGAGGCACAGCTGTGATTTTTTTTCATAATGGCATTGGACAGGTCCTCTGAAATAGTAACACTGAGGAATTTAAAGTTGCTGACCTCTCCTCCACTGAACCCCCAGTGAGGACTGGCTCTTGCACCTCTGGTTTGCTCCTCCTGAAGTCAATTACCATCTCCTTGGTCTTGTTGACATTGGCTGAGAGGTTGTTGTTGTGGCACCACTCAACCAGATTTTCAATCTGCCACCTCTACGCTGATTCATCACCAGCTGTGATTCGGCCCATGACAGTGGCGCCATCAGCAAGCTTAAATGTGGCATTGGAACCCTGACAGCCTCACAGTCATAAGTGTAAAGTGAATAGAGCAGGGGCTAAGCACAGAGCCTGAGGTACAAGTTGTTGATGGAGATTGCAACATTGTGGGTTTGAATAACCACGGTGATGTTCCTTGGGCTGCCTAAATAGTTACTACACTCAACCATCAGGCTCTTGAACCAAAGGGGATATCTTCACAGCCCCTTCATTGAAATGTTCTCACTCATGACTCTTCATCTCATGTTCTTGATATTTATTGTTTATTTATTTATTATTATTATTTCTTTCTTTTCGTATTTGGATAGTTTGGTGTCTTTTGTACACTGGTTGAACACCCAGTTGGTGTGTTATTTCATTGATTCCATTGTGGATTTATTGAGTATGCCCAGAAGAAAAGTTACATGGTGAAGACAGGAGAATGGGGTTGAAAGGGATAATAAGCCAGCCATGATGGAATGACAGAGCAGACCTGATGGGCCGAATGGCCTGATTCTGCTCCTGTGTCACCTTGTCTAAACCGATTCTCAGGGTTGTATGTGGTGACCATGATAAATTTACATTGAACTTCTTTGAACTTTGGTTGCAACATTTAAGAGAAGTTTGGATAAGTACATGGATAGGAGTGGAATGGAGGGCTATGGCTCAGGCATGGATTGGATGGGCCAAAGGCCCTGTTTCTGTGCTGTAATGCTCTATGACTTTATAATGGAGTTTGCTAAATAAATTAAGATAGCAAACGGTCCAATTCTGTTCTTTAAATTAAATCTTTATCATCTTTTATGTCAACCTGAGGTTATGCTGCAACTTTATAAAACTTTGGTTAGGCCACATCTGGAGAATTGCATACCATTCTGGTAGCCTGACTGTAGGAAGGACGTTGAGACTTTGGAGAGGGTGCAGAAGAGGTTTACCAGGATGCTGCCTGGTTCAGAGGGCATGTGTAACAAGAGACTGGATAAACTTGGGTCCTTTTCTCTGGAGCAACAGAGTCTGGGAGGAGATCTGACAGAGGTTTATAAGACTATGAGAGGCATAGACAGAGAGTATCTGTTTCCCAGGGTTGAAAAGTCTATTACCAGAGGGCATGCATTGAAGGTGAGAGGGGTAGGTTCAGGAGAGATGTGTGGGGTAAGTTTTTTACTCAGAGAGTGGCGGATGCCATTCAGCTGATGGAGGCAAATACCTTCAAGGCTTTCAGGGTAGGCACATGGATGTAAGGAAGGTGGAGGGATATGGGTATTGTGTAGGTAGGAGGGATTCGTGTTTGGGTGTTTTTGATTTTATTTTTAGCTTGTTCAGCACAACATTGTGGGCCAAAGGGCCCATTCCTTTCCTGTACTCTTCTATGAAACCTCCAGTAGTATAACACTCCTATACTTACATGTGAAAGATTGCAGCATGCCGTTGTGTGGAGGGACTCGGGAGAGTTGGTAAATATATTGCAAAAGGTTGGTTCGCAAATACAACAAGTTTTCAAAGATTGAAAGTACAGTTATTATCAAAGTATGTTACAGAATACAACTCTTAGATTCGCCTCCTACAGGCAGCCACGAAACAAAGAAACATCATGGAATCAGTTCAAGAAAATATAAAACACCCAACGCGCAAAAAAAAAGAACAAATTGTGCAAATGGCAAAAAGTGAGAGAACAGCATGTAGAATATCAGACATCGAGCCAGGAGTGTTCTGTTCAGTGCCAGGTAGGCTGCAGGGCCATTCTTCACCAGGGCGCCCAGACCACATTAATCACCCTGATCAAGCCACTCACAAAGAAACAGAATCCAGAAACACATGCGACATGAACCTCCAAGACCTCAAGGTGAGCCCACAGCCTCGCCACTCAATCCTGGCAATATGGATCCCAATATTCCTGCACTCTCCTCCGACAGCAGCTAGGAATACCAGTTACACGCAGGCACCGAATGCCCACCCATCCTCCGCTCTCATCCTCATCGACTTCATCCTTGCTTGATGCCTCATTCGGAGAGAAGCAATGGAGTCGATCATGGGCTCGCAGGCCGCACACTCTGCTCCAAACCTTACCAGACTCCCTTGGAGACAGCAAAGCGCAGATCACTCAGTCAGTCCAAAACCACAACATCGTAATGTAAAGCAAGAGAAAATCTGCAGATGCAGTTTCTCCCTCCCCTCCCATAATAACAAAAGAGCAGGAGTAGGCCATCAAGCCTGTTCCGCCATTCAATAAGATCATGGCTGATCTGGACATGGAGTCATCTCCATCTGCCTTTTCCCCACAACCCTTAATTCCCCTATTATGCAAAAATCTATCTAACCTTGTCTTAAATATCTCCCCCCACCTTCTAACTCTCACTCCTCATCCTTTTTCCCCAGTTCTGCTGAAGGGTCTCGGCCTGAAACGTCGACTATACACTTTTCCACAGATGCTATCTGGCCTGCTGAGTTCCTCCAGCATTTTGTGTGTGATACTCACACTGTAAATCTCAGGTTCCAATCACACGCAGCCTAGTAGCAGAATCATATTTGATGGAGGAAGATGTAGAAGAAGTAGTTTTGTGGACTGTCAGCAGGACGTTGCCGCTGGCCACTTTGTTCGCTGCTGCCGACTTGACCTGAAAGAAAGGCAAATGGAATGTTGGCATTCATTGCTAAAGTGACTGAAATCTAAGAGCAGGGAGGTTATGCTACAACTGTACAGGGTACTGGTGAGGCCACACCTGGAGTGCTGCATGCAGTTCTGGTCTCCTTACTTGAGGAAGGATATACTGGCTTTGGAGGCAGTGCAGAGGAGGTTCACCTGGTTGAGTCTGGAGGTGAAGGGGTTGGCCTATTAGTAGAGTGAGTCTTGTGTGACTATACTCACTGGGATTCAGAAGGAGGAGACGGCATCTTACTGAAACATATCAAATTAGGGAAGGAATAGTTAAGACAAAGGAGGAACTGCTTTCCCAGAGAGCAGTGAATCTGTGGAATTCACTGCGCAGCAGAATTTAGTCATTAAATATATTTAAGACACAGTTGGATCAAGTTTTGCATATCAGGGTGGTTAAGGGTAATGAGGAAAAGGCAGGTCAGTGGAGCTGAGTCTACACCCAGATCAGCCGTGGATGGCGGAGCAAGATTGACGAGCCAATTGGCCGACTCCTACTCCTAGTCCTTATGATCTTATTGAATAGTGGAGCAGGCTCGAGCGGCTAAATGGCTGACTCCTGCTCCTATCTATTGTGTTGCCACGGCGGATGCTGCCTAACCCATTGAGTTATCACAACCATGGACTCTGCTTTGGGGACCTGCACAGGTGGGCTGCACAACAGGTTCAGCAATCGCTCATGTAAATACACATGTTCTAGCTAATTACTGTTTCATTATGGTGGCATTTAACTCCTTTCTTTTCATTTAAGTTTTGCCATAACTTGACCAAAAGCACAGCAACATTTATGCTCCCTTCACACCCTTGTTCTTGTCTGGGAAAGAGGACTAGCATTTTGACAGACTCCGTAAAGGAACAGTATTCATTTAGTATTGAGTTATTGTTTCCAGCTACAGTGTTGGCATTAACTTTTATATGATCATAAGACATAGGAGCTGAATTAGGTCATTTGGCCCATCAAGTCTACTCCATTATTTCATCATGGCTGATCCATTTTCCCTCTCAGCCCCCAATCTCCTGCTTTCCTGTATGCCTTCATACCCTGACTAATGAAGAATCTATCAATATACTCAATGACTTGGCCTCCACAGCTGCCTACGACAATAAATTTCACAGATTCACCGCTCTCTGGCTAAAGAAACTCCTCCTCATCTCCATTCTAAAAGGATGCCCCTCTATTCTGAGGCTGTGTCTTCTGGTTCTAGACTCTCCCACAATAGGAAACATCCTCTCCACATCCACCCTATTGAGACATTTCAACATTTAATATGTTTCAGTGAGGTCACCGTTATTCTTCTGAATTCCAGTGAGTACAGGCCCAGACCCATCAGATGCTCCTCATATGAGAAGCCTCTCAATCCTGAAATCATTTTCATCAACTTCCTTTGAACTCTCTCCAATGTCAGCACATCCTTTCTTAAATAAGGGGCCCAAAACTGCTCACAGTACTCCAAGTGAGGCCTACCAAGTGCTTTATAAAGTCTCAAAATTACATCTTTGCTTTTGTATTATAGTCCTCTCAAAATGAATGCTAACATTGCATTTGCCTTCCTCACCACAGACTCAACCTGTAGCCTTCAGGGAATCCTGCACGAGGTCTCCCAACTTCCTTTGCACCTCAGAGTTCTGAATTTTCTCTTCATTTAGAAAATAGTCTACACTTTTATTTCTTCTACCAAAGCGCATCAGTTTGAGAGTTTCAGTTAATGGCTCTGTTGGTCTATTGTTTATTGTTTGCCTTTCCCTTTAAATTCTGCAACTGATCTCGTTAAAGTCAGTGAACTGTTGACCCGTGTGTGTTTGTGTGTGTGTGTGTGTGTGTGTGTGTGTGTGTGTGTGTGTCTCTCTCTCTCCCCCTCCCTCTCCCCCTCTCCCTCCCTCCCCTCCCCCCCCTCATTTCCCCTCCCTTCCCCTCCCCTCCCTCCCCTCCGCACTTGGGCCACATCTGAATGTCTTGACAGAGCTCCCCCAGAAGTCGGCGTTTTTGCTCCACATTCCAGCAGCTGCCCCCTGTTGTCTCTCATTTCTCTCAGAACCACTCCTGTCCTGCTCACTTCTCCTTCACCTTTTCTCTGCTGTCCGGTACTAAAGGAAAAGACATTTGATCCAACTCAGTATGAGAAGGTCAGAGAGCGATCACTTACCCGTTCACTCGTAATCTGCTTCACCATCACCCTGGCAACCATCTGAAAGAGAAATAGAATTCATGTACCATTGTTATCACAGTTAAATCTTTAGATTATAGATCCTTGGCTCACAATGGCTACATTTCCACCCCCTGTGACAATGTTATTCTCTCCTGTCTCAGCATGTCAGCTTCTCTGCGACCCCATCTTTCCTATCTCTAAGCCTGGCTGTTCCAGCTGATGTCCCTCGGTCCAAAGTGGAACACTCAAAGTTATTTTATTATCAAAGTCGCCGCATACAACCCTGAGATTCATTTTCTTTTGGGCGTACTTAATAAATTCATGGAATAATAACTATAACAGAATCAATGAAAGACTGCACCATCCTGGGCGTTCAAGCAGTGTGCAAAAGACTGCCAACCAGTGGTGCAGTCGGCACCAGACTTTGAGGCGAGTGGTCCCGGGTTCAAATCCGGCCGGCTCCATGCACATATTCCATCTGTTGAGAGTCGAGTTAGCAACTTGGCCTCATAAAGAAAAGACAAAAAAAAATGCCAAAGTAACGGAAAAGCTGCTGCCTGATGTGCCACGAGGTGCAGAGAGAAACAACAACAACATATATGTCAAAATATACAATCCCGAAATTCATTTTCCTGCAGCCATTATACAGTAAATACAAAGAAATAACAGAAAAGCATATGGGCACGTGGCCAAGTGGTTAAGGCATTGGACTAGTGATCTGAAGGTCGTGAGTTCGAGCCCCAGTCGAGGCGGCGTGTGTGTCCTTGAGCAAGGCACTTAATCACACATTGCTCTGCGATGACATCGGTGCCAAGCTGTATGGGTCCTAATGCCCTTCCCTTGGACAACATTGGTGTCGTGGAGAGGGGAGACTTGCAGCATGGGCAACTGCTGGTCTTCCATACAACCTGAGAAAGTGAAGACTTTCCAGGTGCAGATCCATGGTCTTGCAAGACTAACAGATGCCTTTAATTAAATAACAAAAAAGCAAAACAATATTTATAAATAAATCAGCAATAAATATCAAGAACATCAGATGGAGAGTCTATAGGTTGTGGGAACAGTTCAGTGATGGGACAAGGTAAGTTGAGTGAAATTATCCCCTCTGGTTCAAGAGCCTGATGGTTGAAGGGTGATAACTGTTCCTGAACCTGGTGGTGTGGGTCCTGAGGCTCCTGTACCTCCTTCCTGATGGTTGAAAGGTCATCACTGCTCCTGAACCTTGTGGTGTGAGTCCTGAGGCTCCTGTGCCTCCTTCCTGAGGGTTGAGGGGTAGTAACTGTTCCTGAACCTGGTGGTATGAGTCCTGAGGCTCCTGTGCCTCCTTCCTGAGGGTTGAGGGGTAGTAACTGTTCCTGAAGCTGGTGGTGTGAGTCCTGAGGCTCCTGTACCTCCTTCCTGATGGTTGAGGGGTAATAACTGTTCTTGAACTTAATGGTGTGTGTCCTGAGGCTCCTGTACCTCCTTCCAGATGGCAGCAGCAAGAAGAGAGCATGTCCTGTGTGGTAGGGGTCCCAGATGATGGATGCTGCTTTCCTGTGACAATGCTCCATGTAGATGTGCTCGATGGTAGGGAGGGCTTTACCCATGATAGACCAGGCCGTATCTAGGACCCGGTAGGACTTTCAGTTCAAGGGCTATAGTGTTTCCATACCGTACTGGTATTGGCCATGAAAAGGCCGGGTGTTGGGACCAGAGGCAGGGGCCAGGCTGGTTCTGCTCGCTGCTCCATGACACTTACTCCACTCTGCACTGCACTGAGGCTGCGGCTGCTCCAAGCTTCGTGGCCGCGGACTCACTTTTGTCCTAAAGGCTATTTGTTTACTTTTATTGTTTTGTTTTGCCGCTGTCTGTAAGGAGTCGAATCTCAAAGTTGTATAATGTATACATACTTTGATAATAAATGTACAGTACTTTGAACTCTAACTTAACAGATGCTGGCTCCTGGACATCCAGAAGTTTTAGAACATACTGTAGAACACAGCACAGTAGAGACCCTTCACCCTGCAATGTTATGTCAACCTTTTAATCTACTCCGAGATCAATCTACCCCTCCCCTCCCTCAATATTGTAGCAGTTAGTATCACGTTATTACAGGGCCAGCGACCCGTGTTCAATTCTGCCTGTAAGGAGGATTCTATGTTCTCCCCTTGACAGCTGCAGTCTCCTCCCACATTCCTAAGGTGGACAGGTCAGTAGGTTAGTTGGTGAAATGGGTGTAACTGGGCAGCGCGGGCTCACTGGCCAGAAGGACCTGTCGCTGTGTTCTATCTCTAAATAAATAAACAAATAAATAAATAACATGAGATTCCGCAGGTGCTGGAAATCCAGAGTAACGCAACACACACAAAATGCTGGAGAAACTCAGCAGGTCCGGCAGCATCTATGGAGGGGAATAAAGAGTCGCCATTTCGGGCTGAGTCCTTTCATCGGGACTGAGAAGGAAGGCGGAAGATGGCAGAATAAAAAGGAGGGGAGAGGGGCAGGAGGATGGCTAGAAGGTGATAGGTGAAGCTGGGTGGGTGGGAAAGGTCAAGGGCTGGAGGGGAAGGAATCTGATAGGAGAGGAGAGTGGACCATGGTAGAAAGGGAAGGAGGGGACCCGGAGGTAAGTAACAGGCAGGTAAGGAGCAATGACAAGTCAGAGTGCGGAATAGAAGGGGGAGGGGGGATTTGTTTACAGAAAGTGAAGTTGATATTCATGCCATCAGGTTGGAGGCTACCCGAATGGAATATAAGGTGTTGCTCCTCCACCCTGAGGGTGGCCCCATCTTGGCACAAAAGACAAAAGGAAGCCATGGTTCGACACGTCAGAACAGGAATGGGAATGGAAATTAAACGACTTGGCCACACGAACGTCCCACCTGTGGTAGATGATGCAGAGGCGCTCAACGACGCGGTCCAATTTACGAGTCTCTTAAATGTCTGCAATGTGTTTGTCGCTCCCACCAACCCTGTCAGTCCGTTCCATACACCCACCACTCTCCATGGAAAGAAAATCAGAATCGGAATCAGGTTTATTATCACCGGCATGTGACATGAAATTTGTTAACTTAGCAGCAGCAGATCAATGCAATACGTAACCTAGCAGAGAAAATAATAATAATATTAGTAATAAATAAAATAAATAGGAATAAATAAACAAGTAAATCAATTGCATATATTGAATAGATTTTTTAAAAACTTGCAAAAACAGAAATACTGTGTATTAAAAAAAGTGAGGTAGTGTCCAAAGATTCAGTGTCCATTTAGGAATCAGATGGCAGAGGGGAGGAAGCTGTTCCTGAATCACTGAGTGTGTGCCTTCAGGCTTCTGTATCTCCTACCTGATGGTAACAGTGAGAAAAGGGCATGCCCTGGGTGCTGGAGGTCCTTAATAACGGATGCTGCCTTTCCGAGACACTGCTCTCTGAAGATGTCCTGGGTACTTTGTAGACTAGTACCCAAGATGGAGCTGACTAGATTTACAACCTTCTGCAGCTTCTTTCAGTACTGTGCAGTAGCCCCTCCATACCAGATAGTGATGCAGCCTGTCAGAATACTCTCCACGCTACAACTATAGAAGTTTTTGAGTGTATTTGTTGACATGGCAAATCTCTTCAAACTCCTAATAAAGTATAGCCACTGTCTTGTCTTCTTTATAACTACGTTGATATGTTGGGACCAGGTTAGATCCTCAGAGATCTTGACACCCAGGAACTTGAAGCTGCTCACTCTCTCCTTTTCTGATCTCTCTATGAGGATTGGTATGTGTTCCTTCATCTTACCCTTCCTGAAGTCGACAATCAGTTCTTTCGTCTTACTGACGAAAAACCCTACCTCTGACATCCACCCACCCCCAATACCTTCCTGCAGTCACCTCAACTAGATGGGTCTGACTATGTCTCTTAGCATCTTGTACACCCCGATCAAGTCGCCTCCTATCCCCCTTCACTCCAGAGAGAAAGGCCTGTGTTATTAGCTAACCAACATTATTTCCTATTTCAACCTGCAATGTTCAAAGTAAATATATCATCAAATACATATACACCACCATATACAACCCTGATGTTTATTGTCTTGCAAGTATTCATAGTAAATACAAAGAAACAAAAAAACAAACTACTACTACTAATAAATAAATAAACAATCAACCTCAAAGACATCGTTTGGCCTGGACTAGATGGGCCAAAGGCCCTATTTCTGTGTTGTAATTTTCAATTACTCTATGACTCCAGCATGAGACAAAGAGCCTTGAAGGTGAGCCCATAGTCTATGGGAACAGTTCAGTGACGAGGCGAGTGAAGTTGAGTGGTTATCACCTCTGGTTCAAGTGCCTGATGGTTGAGGGGTAATAACTGTTTCTGAACCTGGTGGAGTGAGTCCTGAGGCTCCTGTACCTCCTTCCTGATGGCAACAGCGAAATGAGAGCGTGTCCTGGGTGGTGGTGTCCGTGATGATGAATGCAACTTTCCTGCAACAGCGTCTCATGTAAATGTGCTCAGTGGTGGGGAGGGCTCTACCCGTTATGGACTGGGCTGTATCCACTACTTTTTGTGTGAAGGCATTGGTACTTCCATCCCAGGCTGTGATGCAACCAGTCAATTCAGCCTATCGAGACTGCTAGTTACCAGCTCAGTTTTCAATCCCTCACCCTCCGTGGTCCTGGTTCTGCTGGTCTCTGCAATCTCCTGAACCAGTTACTCCTTACATTCTGGCCTTTAGGTCACTAGCAACTCTAATCACTTCATCAGTGGTGGCCAACCATTCAACCACAAGGTGTGAGTGCTTCCTTCCCTAAGAGTATCTTTGCTTGAGTACTGTTCTAATACCTCTTTAGTGCCTGTGGTCTATATTGTTAGACAATGCTCTTGCAGAACCATACCTCCACATCAAAGAGAATCCATAATTGGAATTTTATTTTGTGTAGGTGTATTGTCAAGCCTAAGGTCATCTCATTTGTAGACTTTAGTTGAGGAATTTTTTTCTAGTTTGATACATAGAACTAGTTCTAGTTTTTGCCATATTGCCCTTCATAAATCAAAGTATTGAGTACAGGAGATGTTATGTTATGTTGAAGTTGTAAAAGACATTAAATGAGGCCTAATTTGGAGCAATGTGTGCAGTGCTGGTCACCAATCTACAGGGAAGGTGTAAATAAGGCTGAAAAAGTGCAGAGAAAATGTGCAAGGATGTTGTCGGGTCTGGAGGACCTGAGTTATTAGAAAAGATTGAATAGGTTAGGACTGTATTCCTTAGAACGTAGAAGATTGAGAAGAGATTTGATAGAGGTATACAAAACTATGAGGGGTATAGGCAGGGTAAATGCAATTGAGGCTGGGTGGGACTACAAACAACGGTCATGGGTCAAGGGTAAAAGGTGAAAAGTTTAAGGGGAGCACGAGGGGAAACTTCTTCACTCAGAGGGCCGTGAGAGTGTGGAACAAGTTGCCAGCACAAGTGGTGCATGCAAGCTTGATTTTAATATTTAAGAGAAGTTTGGGTAGGTACATGGATGGGAAGTGAATGGAGGGCTATGGGCCAGGTGCAGGTTGATGGGGCTACGCAGTTTAAATGGTTTCAGCATGGACTAGATGGGCCAAAGGGCTTGTTTCTGTGCTGTACTTCTCTATGACTCTATGACAATGACTATATTTCATAAATGATTTCCACCAGGAGGAACTTATCACCAGACTCATGAACACCTTGTACACCACTGTTACAAGATGTCCCTTGGTATGATAAGATGCCATTCGATAGTTTGTTACTCCAGCTTCCAACATCTGCCATCTCTCATTTCAACATCCTTCAGCACAAAGTAGAAAGATCTAGAAATTTACAGTACTGTGGAAAAGTCTTTGCTCCTTCATTCTGTGCCGTGTTGTATGACGTGGGTGATCGTGGTCTTTTCATGACCATGATTGTTCTTGGCAAATTTTTCTACAGAAGTGATTTGCCATTGCCTTCTTCTGGGCAGTGTCTTTCCAAGACGGGTGACTCCAGCCATTATCAATACTCTTCAGAGATTGTCTGCCTGGTGTCAGTGGTCACATGACCAGGACTTGTGATCTGCACCAGCTGCTCAAACGACTGTCACCACCTGCTCCCATGGTCACCTGACCCTGATCGGTGGCTAAGCAGGGGCTACACCTTGCCCAAGGGTGACCTGCAAGCCAGCAGAGAGAAGGAGCACCTTCCACCTCCTTTAGTAGAGGCATATCTTTATCCCGCCACTCTACCCCTGCTCAATGTTGACAAATACAGGAGAAATACAGTTCCGTGCAAAAGTCTAAAGCACATCTATATATATATATATATATATCTCAGGTGCCCAATCTAACATTCCATTCCAAGACATTTCAGGAACAGCTTCTCCCCTTCCATCATCAGATTTCTGAACGGTTCATCAACATTACAGTACTGTTTAAAAGCCACAGGCACATATATATAGCTAGAGCGCCTCAGACTTTTACACAGTACTGTGTTTGTCAACATGGAATGGAGAGCGAGTTTGTAAATTTGGCGGGAGCAAAAGATTTTGGGAATGGCGAGTGTGGAGGGCCACAGGAGGGATGTGGGACATTTTTCATGACAGAATGTCTCTCTGGTGCTTCCCACTCCTTCCCTCTCCCTTCTCCTTTTCCCAACCATGATTCCTCTCTCCCTGACCCCTTCCCACTCTCAGTCCACAATAGAGACCCAGATCAGAATCACTCACATATGTCATGAAATTTGTATTTGTTTCTTTTTGCGGCAGCAGTACAGTGCAATACATAAAATTACTACAGTACTATGCAAAAGTCTTAGGTATATATATATGGCTAGGGTGCCTGAGATTTTTGCACAGTGGAGTGGAGAGTGATTTTGTAAATCTGGTGGGAGTAAAGGATGTTGAGTATGTTGGGGGTGGAGCGCCATGGGAGGGGTGTGGGTTAGGTGGCAGAGAAGGAGTGCTAGGGCAGGGGTGGTGCAGGTGTAGACTCACCCAGTTCTGAGACACCAGGCAAGGTCATTTGATTCCAAACAATTGGTTTATTGATCATTACAGAATGTCTCTCTGGTGCTTCCCACTCCCTCCCCTCTCCCTTCCCCTTTTCCCAACCATGATTCCCCTCTCCCTGCCCCCTTCCCACTCTCAGTCCACAATAGAGACCCAGATCAGAATCAGGTTTATCATCACTCACATATGTCATGAAATTTGTTTTTTTTTGTGGCAGCAATACAGTGCAATACATAAAGTTACTACAGTACTGTGCAAAAGTCCTAGGCACCCTAGCTCTCTCTCTCTCTCTCTCTCTCTCTCTCTCTCTCTCTCTCTCTCTCTCTCTCTCTCTCTGTGCATTATTTGAATGCAGGTCTTCTAATTGTCTGGCTCTTATCTCTAAATTTGAATGGATTGTGGGCATAGAAAGAGCTGACCACACAGAGGCACCATCTTTGTTTTTGCCTCTTTTCTTTCCCTCTCGCTACAACCTTTTCCTCCTGTCACTGTCCGTTTTCAATTCCCTTTGTTCTATGAATGCTTAATAAAACTATTATGAAGCAACAGGTTCTGTACCTCTTTCCTAACTTCTGAGAGAACCTTGGTTTAAAAACTTCAGAATCCAAGATGCGACACATGGAATATAAAGTTCAGACAGTTAGTTTAGTGTGATAGCAGTCCTGGATGAGAGTCTCCCTGCTGCCCTCTCCACCTTACCAGGACACGAGTTCTGCTGCATATTTCAGAGGAAGCACGATTCCACCCTGTGGCATTGATTTCTGAGATTATCTGTTGATCACCTGAGTGTCTTTATGCTCACCACCCTGCTGATAAACAGTTCCCTTCGCAAATGACACTCTTTGCTTACAGGCACTTTCCCAGAATTATCGACAATGTAATTTCTTTCCACAGGGCATGGCTGAGTCTTACTGTGGACCCCTCCTGACCCTTAATCTCCTCTGCTATTCTGAGTACCTGATCTCCAAATGATGACCCCAATCAGCAAAATGCTGCTTGTTGTTCCTGATCCTTTCAACAGTTGCCAAGGCTCCATCTATCAGAGTCTCTCCAGGGGTAAGACCACTGAATCAGGATCTGGTTTATCATTAATCTCCTCTACTGCCACGATGAGACCACACTCAGGTTGGAGGAGCAACACCTCATCTTCTGCTCAGGTAATCTCCAAAATGATGGCAGGAACATCGATTTCTCCAACTTTTGAAAATTACTCCCCCTCTCTCTCCCTCCTTTCCCATTCCCCTCTCTCTCCTTTCCCATCCCCCCTCTCTCTCCCTCCTTTTCCATTCCCCTCTCACTCCCTCCTTTCCCATTCCCCTCTCTCTCTCCCTTCCCATTCCCCTCTCTCTCTCTCTTTTCCCATACCCCTCTCACTCCCTCCTTTCCCATTCCACTCTCTCTCTCTCCTTTCCCATTCCCCTCTCTCTCTCTCTTTTCCCATACCCCTCCCTCTCCCTCCTTTCCCATTCCACTCTCTCTCCCTCCTTTGCCATTCCCGTCACTCTCCCTCCTTTCCCATTCCTCTCTCTCTCTCTTTTCCCATACCCCTCTCGCTCCCTCCTTTCCCATTCCACTCTCTCTCCCTCCTTTGCCATTCCCCTCACTCTCCCTCCTTTCCCATTCCTCTCTCCTCTCTTTTCCCATACCCCTCTCTCTCCCTCCTTTCCCATACTCCCCTCTCTCCCTCCTTTCCCATACTCCCCTCTCTCCCTCCTTTCCCATACTCCCCTCTCTCTCCCTCCTTTTCCATTCCACTCTCTCTCCCTCCTTTCCCATTCCCCTCATTCTCCTCCTTTCCCATTCCCTTCTCTCTCTCTTTTCCCATACCCCTCTCTCTCCCTCCTTTCCCATTCCCCTCACTCTCCCTCCTTTCCCATTCCACTCTCTCTCTCCTTTCCCATTCCCCTCTCTCTCTCTTTTCCCATACTCCCCTCTCTCTCCCTCCTTTCCCATTCCACTCTCTCTCTCCCTCCTTTCCCATTCCCCCTCACTCTCCCTCCTTTCCCATCCCCCCTCTCTCTCCCTCCTTTCCCATTCCCCCCTCACTCGCCCTCCTTTTCCATTCCCCTCTCGCTTCCTTTTCCATTCCTCTCTCCCTTCTTTCCCACTCACCTCTCTCTTTTCCATCCCATTCTTTCTCTCCCTCCTTTCCCATTTCCCTCGGTCTTTCCTCCTTTCCCATTCCCCTCTCTCTCCCTCCTTTCCCATTCCCCTCTCTCTCCCTCCTTTCCCATTCTACCTCTCTCTGCTTTCCCATTCTCCTCTCTCTCCCTCCTTCCCCATTCCCCCCTCTATCCCTCCTTTCCCATTCTACCTCTCTCTGCTTTCCCATTCTCCTCTCTCTCCCTCCTTCCCCATTCCCCCCTCTCCCTCCTTTCCCATTCCCCTCTCTCTCCCTCCTTTCCCATCCTCCCTCTCTCTACCTCCTTTTCCATTCCCTTCACTCTCCCTCCTTTCCCATCCCCACTCTCTCTCCCTCCTTTCCCATTCCTCCCTCTCTCCCTCCTTTTCCATTCCCCTATTGCTTCCTTTTCCATTCCTCTCTCCCTCCTTTCTCATTCACCTCTCTCTCTTTCCCATCTCCCTCTTTCTCTCCCTCTTTTCCCATTCCTTCTCTCTCACTCATTTCCCATTCCCCTCTTTCCCTCCTTTTCCATTCCCCTCTCTCTTTCCTTTCCCATTCCCCACTCTCTCCCTCCTTTCCCATCCCCCTCTCTCTCCTCCTTTCCCATTCCCCCCTCTGGTGGGGTGGGTTGATGCTTTTGCTACTGCATGTGTGTGTGGGGGAGGGGGCTTTCAGTTTCTAGTGTTTTTCTGCCATTCATTCTTTGGGGTTTTTTCCTGTTTCATTGACGTCTGTGTAGAGTAAGAATTTCAGGTTGTATATTGTATACATTCTCTGCAATTCAATTAAACCATTAAACACCTTCACTTCCCCTCACCTGCCCATCATCTCCCTCTGGTGCCCTCCTACTTCCCTTTCTCCCATGGCCCACTCGCCCTTCCTATCAAATTCCTTCTTTCTCAGCCCTTTACTTCTTCAGGTGGCCGGGTAGAGGTATATCTTTACCAAAGAAGCTGTAAGGCATTCTTTCCCTCCGCTAGTCTGCAGGTCACCCTTGGGCGAGGTGTAGCACCTGCTTAGCCCCCCCCCCCCGCCCACCCCGATCAGGGTCATGTGAAGCCATGGGAGCAGGTGGTGACGGTCGTTTGAGCAGCTGGTGCAGATCACAAGTCCTGGTCATGTGACCACTGACACCAGGCGGACAATCTCTGAAGAGTATTGATAATGGCTGGGGCCACCCGTCTTGTAAAGACACTGCCCAGAAGAAGGCAATGGCAAACAGCATTTGCCCAGTTATAGTCCAGGATCTCCAACATAGAAAAAACATAGAAAATAGGTGCAGGAGTAGGCCATTCGGCCCTTCAAGCCTGCAGCACCATTTATTATCATCATGGCTGATCATTCAACTCAGAATCCTGCACCAGCCTTCCCTCCATACCCCCTGATCCCCGTAGCCACAAGGGCCATATCTAACTCCCTCTTAAATATAGCCAATGAACCGGCCTCAACTGTTTCATGTGGCAGCGAATTCCACAGATTCACCACTCTCTGTGTGAAAAAGTTTTTCCTAATCTCAGTGCTAAAAGGCTTCCCCTTTATCCTCAAACTGTGACCCCTCATTCTGGACCTCCCCAACATCGGGAACAATCTTCCCGCATCTAGCCTGTCCAATCCCTTTAGGATCTTATACGTTTCAATCAGATCCCCCCTCAATCTTCTAAATTCCAACGAGTACAAGCCCAGTTCATCCAGTCTTTCTTCATATGAAAGTCCTGCCATCCCAGGAATCAATCTGGTGAACCTTCCTTGTACTCCCTCTATGGCAAAGATGTCTTTCCTCAGATTAGGGGACCAAAACTGCACACAATACTCCAGGTGTGGTCTCACCAAGGCCTTATACAACTTCAGTAGTACCTCCCTGCTCCTGTACTCGAATCCTCTCGCTATAAATGCCAGCATACCATTCGCCTTTTTCACCGCCTGCTGTACCTGCATGCCCACTTTCAATGACTGGTGTATAATGACACCCAGGTCTCGTTGCACCTCCTCTCTTCCTAATCGGCCACCATTCAGATAATAATCTGTTTTCCTATTTTTGCCACCAAAGTGGATAACTTCACATTTATCCACATTAAATTGCATCTGCCATGAATTTGCCCACTCACCCAACCTATCCAAGTCACCCTGCATCCTCTTTGCATCCTCCTCACAGCTAACACTGCCGCCCAGCTTCGTGTCATCCGCAAACTTGGAGATGCTGCATTTAATTCCCTCATCCAAGTCATTAATATATATTGTAAACAACTGGGGTCCCAGCACTGAGCCTTACGGTACCCCACTAGTCACTGCCTGCCATTCTGAAAAGGTCCCGTTTATTCCCACTCTTTGCCTCCTGTCTGCTAACCAATTCTCTACCCACACCACTACCTTACCCCCAATACCGTGTGCTTTAAGTTTGCACACTAATCTCCTGTGTGGGACCTTGTCAAAAGCCTTTTGAAAATCCAAATATACCACATCCACTGGTTCTCCCCTATCCACTCTACTAGTTACATCCTCAAAAAATTCTATGAGATTCGTCAGACATGATTTTCCTTTCACAAATCCATGCTGACTTTGTCCGATGATTTCACCGCTTTCCAAATGTGCTGTTATCACATCTTTGATAACTGACTCCAGCAGTTTCCCCACCACTGACATTAGGCTAACCGGTCTATAATTCCCCGGTTTCTTTCTCCCTCCTTTTTTAAAAAGTGGGGTTACATTCGCCACCCTCCAATCCTCAGGAACTAGTCCAGAATCTAACGAATTTTGAAAAATTATCACTAATGCATCCACTATTTCTTGGGCTACTTCCTTAAGCACTCTGGGATGCAGACCATCTGGCCCTGGGGATTTATCTGCCTTTAATCCCTTCAATTTACCTAACACCACTTCCCTACTAACATGTATTTTGCTCAGTTCCTCCATCTCACTGGACCCTCTGTCCCCTACTACTAGTCTTTTCCTTTTTACATATCTATAAAAGCTTTTACAGTCAGTTTTTATGTTCCCTGCCAGTTTTCTCTCATAATCTTTTTTCCCCTTCCTAATTAAGCCCTTTGTCCTCCTCTGCTGAACTCTGAATTTCTCCCAGTCCTCAGGTGAGCCACTTTTTCTGGCTAATTTGTATGCTTCTTCTTTGGAATTGATACTATCCCTAATTTCTCTTGTCAGCCACGGGTGCACTACCTTCCTTGATTTATTCTTTTGCCAAACTGGGATGAACAATTGTTGTAGTTCATCCATGCAATCTTTAAATGCTTGCCATTGCATATCCACCGTCAATCCTTTAAGTGTCATTTGCCAGTCTATCTTAGCTAATTCACGACTCATACCTTCAGAGTTACCCCTCTTTAAGTTCAGAACCTTTGTTTCTGAATTAACTATGTCACTCTCCATCTTAATGAAGAATTCCACCATTTTATGGTCACTCTTACCCAAGAGGCCTCTCACGACAAGATTGCTAATTAACCCTTCCTCATTGCTCAAAACCCAGTCTAGAATAGACTGCTCTCTAGTTGGTTCCTCGACATGTTGGTTCAGAAAACCATCCCGCATACATTCGAAGAAATCCTCTTCCTCAGCACCTTTACCAATTTGGTTCACCCAATCTACATGTAGATTGAAGGCACCCATTATAACTGCTGTTCCTTTATTGCACACATTTCTAATTTCCTGTTTAATACCATCCCCGACCTCACTACTACTGTTAGGTGGCCTGTACACAACTCCCACCAGCGTCTTCTGCCCCTTAGTGTTACGCAGCTCTACCCATATCGATTCCACATCTTCCCGGTTTATGTCCTTCCTTTCTATTGCGTTAATCTCTTCTTTAACCAGCAACGCCACCCCACCTCCCCTTCCTTCATGTCTATCCCTCCTGAATATTGAATATCCCTGAACGTTGAGCTCCCATCCTTGGTCACCCTGGAGCCATGTCTCTGTGATCCCAACTATATCATAATCATTAATAACAATCTGCACTTTCAATTCATCCACCTTGTTATGAATGCTCCTTGCATTGACACACAAAGCCTTCAGGTGCTCTTTTACAACTCTCTTAGCCCTTATACAATTATGTGGAAAAGTGGCCCTTTTTGATGCTTGCCCTGGATTTGTCGGCCTGCCACTTTTACTTTTCTCCTTTCTACTTTTTGCTTCTACCCTCACTTTACACCCCTCTGTCTCTCTGCACTGGTTCCCATCCTCCTGTTGTGAAATAACCTCCTCTCACTTAGCCTCTTTAATTTGATTCCCACCCCCCAATCATTCTAGTTTAAAGTCACCTCAGTAGCCCTCGCTAATCTCCCTGCCAGGATATTGGTTCCCCTGGGATTCAAGTGTAACCCGTCCTTTTTGTACAGTCACACCTGCGCCAAAAGAGGTCCCAATGATCCAAAAACTTGAATCCCTGCCTCCTGCTCCAATCCCTCAGCCACGCATTTATCCTCCACCTCATCGCATTCCTACTCTCACTGTCGCGTGGCACAGGCAGTAATCCCGAGATTACTACCTTTGCAGTCCTTTTTCTCAACTCCCTTCCTAGCTCCCTATATTCTCCTTTCAGGACCTCTTCCTTTTTCCTACCTATGTCATTGGTACCTATATGTACCACGACCTCTGGCTCCTCACCCTACCACTTCAGGATATCTTGAACACGATCAGAAATATCCTGGACCCTGGCACCAGGGAGGCAAACTACCATCCGGGTCTCTGGACTGCGTCCACAGAATCGCCTATCTAACCCCCTTACTATCGAGTCCCCTATCACAACTGCCCTCCTCTTCCTTTCCCTACCCTTCTGAGCTACAGGGCTGGACTCTGTGCATACAACATCATACAACATGGCACATAATGATGATGAAGATATCTAAGAAGAGATGTGCTGACATTGGAGAGGGGCCAGAGGAATGAAAGGGTTACTGTACGAGGTGCATTTGATGGCTCTGGGCCTGTACTCCTGCAGTTTTAGAAGAATGAGGGGCGATCTCGTTGAAACCCATTGAATACTGAAATGCTCTGATAGAGTGGATGTGGGGAGGATGTTTACTAAAGTGGGGGAGTCTAGGACCAGAGAACACAGCCTCAAAAAAGAGCAGGTATTGCTGACCTGGGATGCACAGACCCCTTGGTTGATGGCAGGGATCCATGGAAGAACGAAGGTTGAGAACCCCTGGATAGAGGGACATCCCATGTAGGGCAGAGATGAGGAGAAATTTCTTTAGCCAAAGGGTGGTGTATCTATAGGATTCACTGTCACAGACGACGTAGAGGCCAAGACATGAGTATATTTAAAGTGGGGGTTGATAGGTTCTTGATTAGTCACGGTGTCAAAAGAATACAAGGAGAAGCCAGGAGAATGGAGTTGAGAGGGATAATAAATGGAATGGTGGAACAGGCTCGATGGGCCGAATGGCCTAATTCTGCTCCTATATCTCATGGTTTAATGTCCCTTTGAGGCTGCGCCTCTGACAATGGAGTACTCTCAGTACAGACTGCAGTTCTGCATTTTGTGAACTACCCGCTGAAGAATCACGGTGACAGACTGGGTTCATTAAAAGCAAACTCTGCCCTGTATCTATTGTGGTTTGGAAAGACAGAACATGCAGAACAGACTCGCAGCTGATAGAGACTGCAGAGTGCCCAGAAGCAATACTTGAGGAGACACAACAGCAGTTTCAGAATGCCAGATCTAAAAACAACATCGTCAGGTGTGAAGACGGCACCAATGAACAACATGACCAGTGGCGATGTCCCGCAGGCAGTTCACAGAACTACTTCTTTTCCTTTCAAATATGATTCTACGACTGAGCTGCGCCTGACTGGAGCCTGTGATTTACATTTTGATGGTGTGTTTTTGAGCCAATCGAGCGATATGGCACTTTGCTGACTCCGAAGGAGTTTGGTGAGGTTTGGAGTGGAGTCTGAGGTCTGGGGGCCTTGTGGGCTGGAGATGGGGCCCGAGTCCATGATTGAGTCCATTGTTTCCCTCTGATAGAGGCGTCAAAGGTATAACCCTGTGATCGACTCCATTGTCTTCTTCTGATTGAGGGGTCAAACAAAGATGAAGTTGATGAGGACAAGAGTGGAGGACAGGCAGTTGTTCGGCATCATCTTCCTGTATTTGACACGTCATCCACTCCCTCTTGCTAGCTGCTGTCAGAGGAAAGTGCAGCAGCCTTGGGATTCACGTTGCCAAGATTGATCGGCTAGGCCTTGGCTCACTTTGGGGGACGCTGAGTTTCATGTTGCATGTGTTCCTGAACTCTGGTTACTTTTTTTTTGCTATCTTTGAGCAGTTTGATCAATGCAGACTGGGGCGTTTCAGCGAAACATTGGCTGGCAGCGTGGCACTGAGCTGAGCACTCCTGGGTTGATGTTAGATATTCCATGTGCTGTCTGCTTATGTTTGACCTCTTAATATTGGGATATATTAATAGTGGGATCAACAAGACTCCATCTGCTGCTCCAGGCTTGGAAAACATAGTCAGGACAACCTACTTCACGTCCCTTCTCTCTGACAAAATAAGTGGATTGAAGTTCCTTCAGCTGACAAGTGCCAACAGCCTCAGAAAACAAATTCCTGATGTTAATTGTGCAACAGTCTTTTTGAGAAACGACTGATGTTATCACTAATACTCATGTGCCACTGCCATCGTTTATTCTGATAGATGTGGGCTTATAAGAGTCCAACAGAGGGCAATTAATGGGAAAAAATTGTCTGCCAGGAAAAGTGATAGGCCAAAATCCCTTCTCAACAGAGCTTTGTTCCAAAGCTGTCCAACATTATCGGTAAGTCATTATCACAAGAGGTTCTGTAGATGCTGAAATCCAGAGCAACACACACAAAATGCTGGACAGAACTGAGCAGGACAGGCAGCATCTATGGAAATGAATTATCAGCCAACATTTCGGGCTGAGACCCTTCATCAGGACTGGAAAGGAAGGGGGAAGATGCCAGAATAAGGTGGTGGGGGGAGAGAACAGAGGACAAGCTGGAAGATGACAGATGAAGCCAGGTGGTTGGAGGGAGGGAAGATGAAGTAAGAAGCTGGGAGGTGATAGGTGGAAAGGCTGGAGAAGAAGGAATTTGATAGGAGAGGAGAGTGGAACACAGGAGAAAGAGGAGGAGGAGCACCAGGGAGAGGTGATAGGCAGGTGAGAAGAGTAAAGAGCTCAGAGTGGGGACTAGAAGAAGAGGGACGGAGGAGGGGAAAAGTTGCCAGAAGTTAGAAAATCAATATTGAAAATATGATTTACGATGTTGTGAGCAAGCTTGTAGGTTTGAGGAACCACAGTGAGTAATATTCATTGACTGAAAAGTGTTTGATGCCATTGACTTGTTGGGTTGGTAACACCAAGAAACTCAATATAATTTTGGAAGATAAATGGACTCTTATCTCTTGCTGCTCACTTGTTCTAAGCTGCAGAATTGATTTGAATCACGGACAACACTTTACTTCAGAATAAGATCAGAATCAAATTTAGGTCTATTATCAGACCATAAACATAGGAGCAGAATTAGGCCATTTGGCCCATCAAGTCTGCTCCATCATTCCATCATGGCTGATTTATTATCCCTCTCAATCCCATTCACCTGCCTTCTCCCGCAACTTCTGATACCCTAACTAATCAAGGATCTATCAACCTCTACCTTAAGTATACTCAAAGACCTGGCCTCCACAGCCAACTGTGGCAATGAATTCCACTGATTCACCACCCTCCGGCTAAAAGAAATTCCTCCTCATCCTTTATTCTGAGGCTGTGCCCTCTGGTCTTAGAGTCACCCACCACAGAAAACATCCTCTCCACATCCACCCTATTGAGGCCCTTCAACATTCGATAGGTTTCAATGAGATTCTCCCCCACCAACTCATTCTTCTAAATACCAGTGAATACAGGCCCAGGGTCGTCAAACACTCCTCATATGGTAATTCTTTCATTCCCTGAATCATTCTCGTGAACCTCCTCTGAACCTCTCCAATGCTAAAATTCAAAATCAGGATCAGAAGACCATAAGACATACGAGCAGAAGTAGGCCACTTGGCCCATCGAGGTTGCTCTACCATTCCATCATGGCTGGTTTATTGTCCCTCTCCACCCCATTCTCCTGCCTTCTTCCCGTAACCTTTGACACCCTGACTAATCAAGAACCTATCAACCTCTGCTTTAAATATACCCAATGACTTGGCCTCCACAGCCAGCTGTGGCAACGAATTCTACAGTTTCGCTACCCTCTGGCTATTATCACTGACATATGCCGTGAGATTTGTTGTTCTGCGGCAGCAGTATGGTGCAATATATTTTGAAAATTATAAATTACAATCTCTTAGGCCTCTGTCGGTCAGGGCCAACCATGAATGTTGCATCCTAGCTGCGTAGTTACACAAGCCAGGGCAATACAAGATGAGGAGCCTCATCTGCCCAGAGCAACTGGTTTTAAGTTGCCAGTGACCCACCTTTGCCCCTTCTCCTGTGAGTAGAAACGGTTCCACTGAGCTTAGTAGCTAAGCCACATGTGAAGGCCAGGAGCTGAGCTTGGTAGTTAGAGGCTAGTTGAGACACATGCCATTGGGGGCATTTTATAGATAGTGGGAGCTTGTTCCCAGCCCCACCCCTGGCTATGACAACTTTAAGGAACCATGTTACAATAAGAAATATTAAAAATATATAATGTAACAAGAGACCAAAATACTGAGGGAGTATTCATACATTCATAGACGGATCAGAAATCTGATGGTGGAGGATGTCATCTTCAGAAGTTTTCGGATGACTCTGCCATAGTTGGATGCATCAGCAAGGGAGATGAGACTGAGTACAGGGCTACGGTAGGAAACTTTGTCACATGGTGTGAGCAGAATTATCTGCAGCTTAATGTGAAAAAGACTAAGGAGCTGGTGGTAGACCTGTGGAGAGCTAAGGTACCGGTGACCCCTGTTTCCAACCAGGGGGTCAGTGTGGACATGGTGGAGGATTACAAATACCTGGGGATACGAATTGACAATAAACTGGACTGGTCTAAGAACACTGGGGCTGTCTACAAGAAGAGTCAGAGCCGTCTCTATTTCCTGAGGAGACTGAGGTCCTTTAATATCTGCCGGACGATGCTGAGGGTGTTCTACGAGTCTGTGGTGGCCAGTGCGATCATGTTTGCTGTTGTGTGCTGGGGCAGCAGGCTGAGGGTAGCAGACACCAACAGAATCAACAAACTCATTCGTAAGGCCAGTGATGTTGTGGAGATGGAACTGGACTCTCTGACGGTGGTGTCTGAAAAGAGGATGCTGTCTAAGTTGCATGCCATCTTGGATAATGTCTCCCATCCACTACATAATGTACTGGGTGGGCACAGGAGTACGTTCAGCCAGAGACTCATTCCACCGAGATGCAATTTTTTAAAGAAAGGGGCTTCCCTTCCTCCACTATCAACTCTGCTCTTAAACGCATCTCCCCCATTTCACGTACATCTGCTCTCACTCCATCCTCCCACCACCCCACTAGGAATAGGGTTCCCCTGGTCCTCACCTACCACCCCACCAGCCTCCGGGTCCAACATATTATTCTCCGTAACTTCCGCCACCTCCAACGGGATCCCACCACTAAGCACATCTTTCCCTCCCCCCCTCTCTCTGCATTCCGCAGGGATCGCTCCCTACACAACTCCCTCGTCCATTCGTCCCCCCCATCCCTCCCCAATGATCTCCCTCCTGGCACTTATCCGTGTAAGTGGAACAAGTGCTACACATGCCCTTACACTTCCTCCCTTACCACCATTCAGGGCCCCAGACAGTCCTTCCAGGTGAGGCAACACTTCACCTGTGAGTCGACTGGGGTGATATACTGCGTCCGGTGCTCACGATGTGGCCTTTTATATATTGGCGAGACCCAACGCAGACTGGGAGACCGCTTTGCTGAACATCTACGCTCTGTCCGCCAGAGAAAGCAGGATCTCCCAGTGGCCACACATTTTAATTCCACATCCCATTCCCATTCTGACATGTCTATCCACCGCCTCCTCTACTGTAAAGATGAAGCCACACTCAGGTTGGAGGAACAACACCTTATATTCCGTCTGGGTAGCCTCCAACCTGATGGCATGAACATCGACTTCTCTAACTTCCGCTAAGGCCCCACCTCCCCCTCGTACCCCATCTGTTACTCATTTTTATGCACACATTCTTTCTCTCACTCTCCTTTTTCTCCCTCTGTCCCTCTGAATATACCTCTTGCCCATCCTCTGGGTCAACCCCCCCCCTTGTCTTTCTTCCCAGACCTCCTGTCCCATGATCCTCTCGTATCCCCTTTTGCCTATCACCTGTCCAGCTCTTGGCTCCATCCCTCCCCCTCCTGTCTTCTCCTATCATTTTGGATCTCCCCCTCCCCCTCCTACTTTCAAATCCCTTACTCACTCTTCCTTCAGTTAGTCCTGACGAAGGGTCTCAGCCTGAAACGTCAACTGCACCTCTTCCTACAGATGCTGCTTGGCCTGCTGCGTTCACCAGCAACTTTGATGTATGTTGCTTGAATTTCCAGCATCTGCAGAATTCCTGTTGTTGTGAACCTTTTGACCATGTTTGCATGCTTTTATGCATTGAGTTGCTGCCACATGATTGGCTGATTAGATATTTATAATGAGCAGGTGTGCAGATGTACCTAACAAAGTGACCACTGAGTGTATTTGTGGGTGGCAGGGTAGAGATACATCGCTACCAAAGGAGGCATAAGGTACTCCTTCCCTCTGCTCGTCTACAGGGTGTAGCATCTGCTTAGCCCCACCCCCCCCGGATCAGGGTCAGGTGACCATGGGAGCAGGTGGTGACGGTCGTTTGAGCAGCTGGTGCAGATCACAAGTCCTGGTCATGTGACCACTGACACCAGGCAGACAATCTCTGAAGAGTATTGATAATGGCTGGGGTCACCCGTCTTGTAAAGACACTGCCCAGAAGAAGGCAATGGCAAACCACTTCTGTTGAAAAATTTGCCAAGAACAATTGTGGTCATGGAAAGACCACGATCAGCCTCGTCATACAACATGGCACATAATGAATGGATAAGTATATATGGTGAATAAAGTTGACCCTTGATCCTTGATGAACTTGTAGCACCAATATTAAGAAAAGTTAATGTTGTATAAAAGACACTGACATCTTTAAGCACCAGTAAGTCTTATTACCGAGTGTCTGTAAGCTATTTTTATACAGAAAGCTACTAAGAATTCAAAGTTCAAAGTAAATTTATTAACAAAGTGCATTTTCTTGCCGGCATGCTCAATAAATCCAATAACCACAATAGAATCAATGAAAGACCACACCAACAGGGCGCTATTGGATATCTGTTTAATTTCTGATGCTTAGGGTTCTTCGGGGAGTCAAGAATAGCAAGCAGTCTTAATTCCAAGATTTCGGTTTATTTTCTGTGTTCGTCCATCGTCAACATTGATGAGGACCTCGACAACATTACGATGGTGTCGAGACTAGCACGTGATTTGGATTTAAGTGAGGGAGAGTTGCGCAGCGACAACCTCACTCTCTCTTCCCAATTCCCATCTGGATCCAGTGGCAAGACAGAGTCAAGATGGCTGGAGATGGGACTAGGCGCAGTGGATGACCAGGATGTCTCCTGTGTCTTGTCGTGCTCTATCACGTTCCATGACGCTTGCAGAGACCGCCTTCTTGACCATTGGACCTTCCATTGGTCTCGTCCGCTCAGTCCGCCAGAGTCTGTCTTCACATGCTGGGATAGACAACTCTCTATCTCATCGAGGGTTTGAGACCCGTCGGCTACCCTCACCTGGTTTAGCCGGCTTGTCGAAGCCGTTGCCCGGGGTGTGGCCGCTGTCACATGCAAACAGCTACGGGGAGCCACAGGTGAGAGCTGAGTGCCAGGTGGGGACCAAAGGTGGACTAACCGCCTTGAAAAGGACGTGACATGTCCCCACCAGAGGTGCTACCCCTCCCTGACACCCCATACACACCGGTTTATTTTAGAGTACAAACAAATATACAAATGCTGTGCAAACTAAATAAAGAGCTGAGAAACGATGCTAAGAGGGGAATTAATGCTAAAGGGTGTAAGACAAAGGAATGAAAGATGGTGCTTCTGAAAATCTATCACTTTTATGGATAAGGTAAGACATGCCTTAGATAGAGTTAAACTAGTTAATAGGCTACATAATTAAAACAATTACATCATGTGGGGAATGTGCTAATACGTAGCCAATGAAAATTGAGAAAGGTGATAAACCGTTAGTCTAGCTGCTATATCGCTTTCTGCCAGTGTGTGAAAAATACACAAGATTGTTAAAAAGTATAAATCTTATAAAAAGTGTTATTGCAAAAAGCAATGGTTCCCAACTGTGGATAACCAGGGTACAAAAGACAACAGACTGTGCAAATACAAAAAAAAAGCAATAAATAATGAGCAGATGAGATGAAGAGTCCTTGAAAGCGAGTCCATAGGTTGTGAGAACATTTCAATGATGGGGTGAGTGAAGTTATCCCTTTTGGTTCAATAGCCTGATGGTTGAGGAGTAAAAAAAGATTAATAACTGTTAGGGAAGGAGTATGAAATATTGATCAAGTAGTCAAAAGAGAATAGAAAGATTTATTATCCATTTGTCCGTAATCTTTATTAACAATTAATTATGTCTAGATATAAATTTTAGAGCTGTCACCGGTCTATTTTTCCTTCCGTTGTCGATTCTTTTCCACCAACTTAGAAAATGGGACATGCATTTGTCAGCATCTTTTAACCTCATATACAGGCAGACAGGACTCATCAGCCATTTCTGGCAGCCCATCGAGGAGGAGGAAAATTTTAATCTCAAACCTCTGCTGCCCTGCCTCTATACCCACTCATGGGGATAGCTTTAGGAGTAAACCCCGAGGGAAAAGTCTGGAGTTGGTGTCCCGAAGGCAGTCGAGTTCAACGCTGACTGGGAACTCTTGTGACACTGCTGGTGCCGAACAGTATTGGTCTCTGCCGTTCCTTTGGATTCATCGCTGTGTGGAGAGGGGAAGCCTGCTGCATGGGCAATAGCTTGCTCTCCGCATCGTACTGCCCTGGCTTGCATTGGTTCTCAGGATGTTCCAAAATTGAATTGAATTTACTTTATTTCTTACATCCTTCACATACATGAGGAGTAAAAATCTTCACATTATGTCTCCGTCTGAATGTGCAATGTGCAATTTATAGTAATTTGTAATAAATAATATGTACAGTAAGATATACAACAGAATAGTCAATATACAAATACAATCGTGTCAGCATGAATTTATCAGTCTGATGGCCTGGTGGAAGAACCTGTTCCAGAGCCTGCTGGTCCTGGCTTTAATGTTGCAGACCCATTTCCCGGATGGTAGCAGTTGGAAGAGTTTATGGTTGGGGTGACTCGGGCACCCAGCAATCCTTCGGGCCCTTTTTATGCACCTGTCACTGTAATATTGGGAAGTTCACATCCACAGATGTGCTGGGCTGTCCGCACCACTCTCTGCAAAGTCCTGCGATTGAGGGAGGTACAGTTCCCATACCAGGCAGTGATGCAGCCGGTCAGGATGCTCTCAATTGTGCCTCTGTAGAGAATCCTTAGGATTTGGGGACTCATGCCGAACTTCTTCAACCATCTGAGGTGAAAGAGACACTGTTGTACTTTTTTCACCACATAGCTGGTATGTACAGACCAAGTGAGGTTCTCCGTGATCTGTCTACCGAGGAACTTGAAGCTGTTCACCCTCTCAACTCCAAATCCATTGATGTCAATAGGGGTAAGCCAATTATAATCCATAGCATTATAAACAATATGATGTGCTGTGGCAGAAGATGGAACATAGTACAGCACAGTAACAGAATAACAGGCCGTTTGGCCCACAATATTCATGCTCGCTGTGATGCCAAATGAAGTAAGATTCAAGGTTGTTCAGTTAATTATGTAATGATACAGTGCAGGACTCTTCCAGCCCTTCAAGCCATGTTTCCCCAGCAATGTCGATTAACTTTAACCTGATCAAGGGACAATTTACAATGACTAACGAACCTACCTGTACGTCTGTAGGAGAAAACCAAAGGACCTGGAGAAACCCTATGCATTCCGCGGAGAGGATGTACAGAGACACCTTACACAACAGCGTTGGAATTGAACTCTGAACTCTGGAACGCTCTGAGCTGTAATAGCATCACGCTAACTGCTACATTACTGTGGCACCCATGTTTAATATAATTCCCAGTGCACAAGTGTAGAGGAGAACAAAATAATGGTTACTCCGGATCTGATGCAGCACAAAAAAAAGATAAAGTACACAATAATAATAAAATATTAAAATACCCAACATGTAAAGTGCCAGGAAAGGGTCAGGAACATCACCCACTCTGCTCATGGACTCTTTTGTCCTACTCCCATTTGGGAGGCTACGTAGCATCCATGCCAGGACCACCAGACTCAAAAACAGTTCCTTTCCCCAAGTAGTAAGGCTGATCAACACCTCCACCCACTAACCCACCCCTTCACACCACCGACCACCACTACCACATTTCCTGTCAGTCACCTTGCATATAGACACTCCTGTGCCTAGCATTACTTTATGGACATACAATCCATCTTTGTGTATAAGCTATCTTATTGGCTTATATTTATTGTGTTCTTTATTATTGTGTTCTTTATCTTATTGAACCACATCCAGGGTAAGAATTATTTTGTTCTCCTTTAAACTTGTGTACTGGGAATGACGTTAAACAATCTGGAAATTTGAATCTTGAATCTGTGACTGGGAGAAGATCATATAAACAGTAACCTTCTTACGCAGGGAGAGTTGGTGTTGGGTCAGTACTGGAGGGAGTTGAAATCTGCTCAGGCAAATGCTGTGAAATTTCTGCTGTCAATTATGTTATGTTTTGTAATTCCAAAGCATAAAACCGAACCAAAGTGAGGCAGGCAAAGGCAAGGCAGAGCTGAGGTGGTGGGGCCTGGGCACAGGCCCCAGCCTAAGCCTGAGAGTGGGGAAAGACCTGAGGTTTGATCAATCTGTGCCTGGCCAAATCGGAAAGGGTTGGGTACGGGCCAAATTGAGGTGATGTGTCCTGGGCTCGAGAGCATACCGAAGCAGCAGGGCCTGGGCCTGAGAATGTTGAACGAGCTGATGTTTGGCTGATTTAAGCCCTGAGACAGATTGGAAAGGTCAGGGTCTCAGGACTGGAGGTGAAGGAGGGGCCAGTGTTCAGCTCGCTGCTTGGCGAAGTTTACTCATCTCTCTGCAGAACTGAAGTTGTGGCCTGTGACAAACAGGCTCCTGGACCGGCTGTGACTGGCTTTGTGGCAGTCGATTCACCTTCATAAAATTCAGTTCAGAATGTTATTTGCTTATTTTTATTGTATGCATGACTTGTTTTTTTTCCTCTGCACTTTGGGCGTTTACGGTCTTTATTCTCATGGGTTCTGTTGGGCTTCTTTGTTCTGTAGCTGCCTGCGAGGATTCAAATCTCAAGATTGTATATAGTATACCTACTTTGATAATAAATGCACTTTGAACTTTAACTGATAGAAAACATGGAACCGGGAGATAATGTGTGTACTGTAGTTTCGTTCTTACTTTAGAGAAGCGCTCACATATGACACACTGGCATAATGTAATGTGCCATTCCTGTACTTCGTACAAATAACCCGTAATGAATAACAGTACTGTGCAGAATTCTTAGGCACCCTAGCTATATATATATATATGTGCCTAAGGCTTTTGCTCAGTACTGTATTTGTCAACGTGGAGTGGAGAGCGAGTTTGTAACTCTGGCAGGAGCAAAGGAATTTGGGAATAGCAAGGGTAGAGTGCTGCAGGAGGGGTGTGGGACAGGTGACAGAGAAGGAGTGCTAGGGGCAAGGGGTGACATGGGTACAGACACACCCAGCCCTGGGACACCAGGCAAGGTTATTTGATTCCAAACAATTGGTTTATTGATCATTACAGAATGTCCCTCTGGTGTTTCCCACTCCCTCCCCTCTCCCTTCCCCTTTTCCCAACCATGATTCCCCTCTCCCTGTCCCCTTCCCAATCCCAGTCCACAATAGAGACCCAGATCAGAATCAGGTTTATCATCACACACATATGTCATGAAATTAGTTCTTGTATATGGCAGCAGTACAGTGCAAACATTTGCACAGTACTGTATATAAACAACAAAGAATGCTTAATCGAACAACATATTTACTCAAATATTACAGAAATGTTAAATATACACCAAATAGTATTACTGAAAATCCAGAGCAGCGCTATGAAAGTCTTTGTGTACGGAATTCCACTCTAAATGTTCACTGCACAGCCTCCAGGGGAATAATCAAACGTAAAAGTAAACATAAGCTCTCTCCACTGATGAGCCCTGAACATTTTCAGTTTGTAGTTCAGATTTCTATTGACTGTGATCTTTGATTTTCAGGGCTTTTGGGATAGAAAGTCACAAAGACTGCCATTGATTGAAACATTACAGTTAACAACTATGCTCCACAGGGGCAGCAAGATAGTATAGTGGATAGTGTAATGCTCTGCACGGCCAGAGATCCAGGCTCAAATCCCACTGCTGTCTGTACGTTCTCCCTGTGACCATATAGATTTCCTCCGGGTGCTCCAGTTTCCTCCCACAGTCCAAAGACACAGAACGTCAAATGGAATGGCCTGAAACATCAACTGTTTATTCCCCTCCATAAATATTGCAGACTCATTGAGATCTTCCTGTAACAGGGCTGGTTGCCAGGCCAGGTTTGAACCAGGGTTGTTATGGTGAAGTTCTGTCTTCAATAGTTCAAAGTAAATTTTATCATCATAGTACATGTATGTCACCCCATATAACCTGTGGGCATACTCAGCAATCTATAGAATAGTAACTATAACAGGATCAATGAAAGATCAACTAGAACATAGAAGACAACAAACTGTGCAAATGCAAATATAAATAAATAGAAAATAAATAGTGAGAACATGAAATAACAAGATAAAGAGTTCTTAAAGTGAAATTATTGGTTGTGGGAACATCTCAATAGATGAGTGTAGTTATCCACTTTTGTTCAAGAGCCTGTTGGTTGAGAGGTAGTAACTGTTCTTGAACCTGGTGATGTGAGTCCTGAGGCTCTTGTAACCTTTACCCAGTGGTAGAAGTGAGAAGAGAACATGGCCTGGGTGGTGGGGATCTCTGATGATGGATGCTGCTTTCCTAAAACAGTGTTTCATGTAGATGTGCTCAATGATTGGGAGGGTTTTACTCATGATGTACCGGGCCAAATCCACTACCTTTTTGTAGGATTTTTTATTCAAAAGCTTTGGTGTTCCCATACCAGGCCGTGATACAGCCAGTCAATACACTCTCCACTAAACATCTATAGAAGTTTGTCAAAGTTTTTGATGACATGCCAAATCGCCGTAGAGTCCTAAGGAAGGAGAGGTGCTGTTGTGCTTTCTTTGCAATTATATTTATATGATGGGTCCAGGACAGGTTCTCTGAGTTAGTGACACCCAGGAATTTAAAGTTATTGACCCTCTCCACCCCTGATTCTCCGATGAGGTTTCCCTCTCCTGAAGTACAGTATAGGCCATTCCGCACACAATGCCTAACCATTCCCTATACAAAGTGGCAGAGGGAACAGTGTCAGGAAATGTAAGGTCGTGCACTTTGGTAGAAGAAATAAAAGCGTAGAATATTTTCTAAATGGAGAGAAAATTCAAAAATCGGAGTTGCAGATGGACTTGGCAGTCCTCGTGCAGGATTCCTTAAGGGTTAATTTGCAGATTGAGTCAGAAGGCAAATGCAATGTTAGCATTCATTTTGAGCGGACTAGAATATAAAAGCAAGGATTTGATACCTACTCCCTACATAAAAAATAGGAACAGGAGCAGACCATCTGGCCCGTCGAGCCTCCTCCGCCATTCAATAAGATCATGGCTGACCTGGCCATGGAGTCATCTCCACCTACCTGCCTTTTCCCCATAACCCCTAATTCCCCTACTGTACAAAAATCTATCCAACCTTGTCTTAAGTATATTTACTGAGGTAGCCTCCACCGCTTCATTGGGCAGAGAATTCCAGATTCACCACTCTTCAAGAAAAGCAGCTCCTCATCTCCATCCTAAATCTACTCCCCCGAATCTTGAGGCTATGTCCCCTAGTTCTAGTCTCACCTACCAATGGAAACAACTTTCCTGCCTCTATCTTACCTATCCCTTTCATAATTTTATATGTACCTTTCATAATTTTACCTGTTACGCCACTGGCGTTCAGGGCAGCAGTGACGGTCCTCCATCTCTGGTGGTGTTCAGGACTTTCCTCGTGTCAGTACCTTCCTCTAGGTTTTCACTGTCAGTCATGCAATTCCTGGATGAAGACTCAGGAATACTGTCGCACTCAGACATAGAAGGATTCTTCATTGCTGTTTCCATAACAATTTTGTTTGACCAGTCAGGGTAGTTAACCCTGAGCTGAACCCCTGAACACGGAGGACCAGTGGACCCTCTTGGTCTGTCCTTTACCCTTTGACCTGTTTGACATTGGTGACCCTACCAAGAGCCAAAGCATAAAGCCCTGACTCCAGCCAACATAGCTCTCCGGGTTATCGAGGCATGCAAGCCCCCACACCTCACAACAAGGTTGTGGTCCTCTTGGAGGCAAGGATGTCATGTTGAGGCTTCATAAAGCACCGGTGAGGTCTCGCTTGGTGTATTATAAGTAGTTTTGGGTCCCTTATCTAAGAACGGTTGTGCTGGCTTGAGAGAGGGTCAAATAGTCTATTCCCTAAGAGATTAGTAGGCATCGCTAGGTCTAGGCCAGCGTGAAGCACAGGTGATAGTGCAACACTTTCCACCACTGGCGATCCAGGTTCAATTCTGTCACCGTCTGTAAGGAGTTTCTACATTCTCCCATGACCTCAGGTCTCCCCCCACACTCCAAAGACATACGGATTAGGGTTAGCAAGCTATTGGCATCCTATGTTGGCACTGGAAATGTGACAACACTTGCAGGCTGACCCAGCACATGCTCAGACTAAAGCAGTTCACTGTATGTTTCGATGCACACGTGACAAATAAAGCTAGTATCTTTAGGATACTAGGCCACACAGTGTTAGGTTAGGTGATCTAAAGCTCATTTAAAGGGTAGGTTACAACTGGCAGAGTGGGAGAAGGGGCAGAAAGGCAGAAGATCTCCACAGTTGAAAGACGAGTTTCGATGTGTTGTGCATTCGGAGATGCTCTTCTGCTCACCACTGTTGTAACACGTGGTTACTTGAGTTTCCGTCACCTTCCTGTCAGCTGGAACCAGTCTGGCCATTCTCCTCCGACCTCTCTTACTAACAAGGTGTTTTCATCCACAGGGCTACCACTCACCAGATGTTTTCTGTCTTTCACATCATTCTTTATAAACTCTAGACTCTGTTGTGCATAAAAATCAGCAGTTTCTAAGATGCTGAAACCACCCTGTCTGTCACTAGCCATCATTCCACAGTCAAAGTCACTTAGATCACATTTCTTCCCTATTCAAATGTTTGTCTGAACAACGGCTGAATCTCTTGACCATATCTGCATGCTTTTATGCATTGAGTTGCTGCCATATGACTGGCTGATTAGATATTTTCATTAAAGAGCAGATTTACAGATGTACCTAATAAAGTGGCCACTGAGTATATTTGCCCTTCTACATTTCTGGTAGTATTGATGACCATTTAGTGGACAGATTTTGAAGAAAGTATTATTTTTAAGTTTATCTTTGTGCCACGTGTTTACGCTATATAACTACGGAGTGTTATCTATGTGTATAGTGTTTCCGTACTATATGCCTATCTATGGATTTATATGCACAATTTATCTTCTTCTGCACATCAGTTCCTGAACCGGCGTGGATAATTTCAGTCACCACAACTCTGAACTGAGCCTAGGGTCCCACACCACCAGGTTCAGGAACAGTTATCACCCTACAACCATCAGGCTCCTGAACCAGTGTGGATAACTTCACTCACCTCAACTCTGAACTGAGCCTAGGGTCCCACACCACCAGGCTCAGGAACAGTTATCACCCTACAACCATCAGGCTCCTGAACCAGTGTGGAAAACTTCACTCACCACAACTCTGAACTGATTCCACAACCTATGGACTCACTTTGAAGGACTCTACAACTCATGTTCTGAGTATTATTTATTAACTTGCGCTGTTTGTCTTCTTTTGCACACCGTTCGTTTGTCAGTCTTTGTATATGTATAGCTTTTCATAAATTCCATAGTATTTCTTTATTTTCCTGTAAATGCCTGCAACAAAATAAATCTCAGGGTTATATTTGGTAACATATGCATACGCACTTTGACAGTGTTAATTTCTGAACTTTGACTCTGACAGTTCCCGGGAGATGTAGAGTTGGGTGACTACTCAGTGAAGATTGGACTGTTGGTCTCCTTCTCTCGTTGTTGCAGGAGTGACTGCTCTGTCCCTCGATGGAGATGGGGAGCTGGACTGAGATACCAAAGTACTGGGTTATGGATTCTAGATCAAGGTCTCTCTGGGGGTTTTGCTATTGCCTGTATGGTGGGGGAGGTGACGGGGGCGGGGGAAGTTGATGCTACTAGTACTAGTTGGGGGGGGTTGATGCTTTGGCTGCTGCTTGTGCAAAGGGTGGGAGGAGGGTAGATTTCGGGGCTTCGATGTTCTATCATTCATTCTATGGGATGTCTTGTTTAGAGGATGTCTTTGAAGAGTAAGAATTTCAGGTTGTATGCTGTATACATTCTCTTTTACTAAATGAACCTAAATTCAAAGTTCAAAGTACATTTATTATCAAAGTATATATAAATTATACAGACTTAAGATTTGTCTCCTTACAGGCAGCCACAAAACAAGAAACCTGAGAAAAACAACTTTACCAAAGTACAGTATGGGTCCTTTCCGCACCTTGTGGAGCCTTGGGCAGCAACCTTGCTGTTTCTCTAGCATTTGTCTGTTTTTTTAAGAGGTCAAGTTGTTAGCTCAACGTTCAACCCAGTGCAGTTGTCATTGTCTATTCCGACCTGGATCTGGGCCATACCCTCCAAATATATCCAGACTTGCCTCTCGGATATACCTTACTTTCCCTTTTCTATTTTCTATTTATGATTTATAATTTAAATTTTTACTATTTACTATCGATTTGCACTCCAGGGAGCGTGAAGCGCAGAATCAAATATCGCTGTGATGATTCTACGCTCTAGTATCAATTGTTTGGGGACAATAAGGTAAAGTACTAAAAGTGCTCCTCTGTTCAGCCAAGGTGGCATGCAGAGGATGAGAAACATTGTCCAGAATTGCCAGGATTTTCTGTAGGGTCCTCTGCTCTACCTCAGTGTCCAGTGTGTTCAGTATGGCTTCTATAATGGAGCCAGCCTTTCTAATCAGTTTATTGAGCCTGTTCGCATCACCCCTGTTGATGCCATTTGCCCAGCACACTACCGCATAGAAGATTGTACTGGAGTCAACAGACTGGTAGAACATGTGAAGGAGAAGCCTGCATACTCTAAAGGACCTCAGTCTCCTCAGGAAGTGGAGGCCAGTCTGGCCCTTCTTGTACATAGCCACTGTGTTGGTGCTCCACTCAAGTCCTCATCTAGGTGCACCACCAGGTAAATGTTGGTCTTCACCACATCCACATCCTCACCATCAATAGTAACAGGGAGCAATGCAGGTGTAGTCTTCCTAAAGTTCATCATCATCATCTCCCTTTCTTACAGATGCTGAGCTGCAGATGATTCAGCTTGCATCATTTCACAAAGTCCTCCACCAGAGCCCTGAATTCATCCTCCCATCCTCCCTTTAAACACCCAACTATTGCTGAGTCATTTGCCGAGCTTGGCAATTAGCTTGCAGATGTTTCATCACTAATCAAGGTGACACCCTCAGTTCGCAGTTGTTGGTGCTTCTTTGTCAGGTCCTTGTGCATCCAAACATGAGGAAGGCATGAGAATTTCTAGAAGCCTGTTTCTCTTCCAATAACTCCATAAGTAAGTATATGGAAATAGGTGCCATCTACAAACCCCTAAGAGCAAAAGATATGCGAGCCAATAGGATTGAAAGGTCAACTGAATGGGTAGCCAATCAGGACTGAGGCAAGTAAACGGGAGCTGGGGCTACATGAACATGAGCGCACCCAGACAGAAACACCAACAACTGCACACTGCTATAAAGAAGGCAAGACAGTGGCTGTATTTCATTAGGAGAAGATGGCGGCACACCTGCATGTGCACAGCCCTCCGGTGAAAAACAATATCGTATCTGTTAAATAGGGGCCATGGAGAATTCTGATTTGCTGGAGAATGGACATGAAAGCACAGAGGAACATTTGGAGAAATTTCTGAAACGCCTGTTCACTGCTGTCCTTACTGTGTGGTCAGGAATCTTTCAGAGGGTAGGCCTCAAAATCCCGGCCTTGCCTGCTTTTGGCGACCGAGAAGGAGGTCGTATCGTTCGGACAGAGATGGCGCTCAGTACTTGGTGTCGGAGAGCTGATCAGAGCTCGAAGTTTTCGATGACTCAGAGTTGGATTGTGGTCGGCATGGCAGTGAGAGTTTTTCTTCCTTCTCCCGTCTGCGTGAGATATGGGACATTTGAGAAACTTTGAACTTTACTGTGCTCACGGACTTCTTCATCAAGTTATGGTATTGTTACACTGTTTGTTATAATTATGTGGTTTTGTCAGTTTTTTCAGTCTTGGTCTGTCCTGTGTTTTGTGATATCACACTGGGGGAAATAATGTATCATTTCTTAATGCATGCATTACTAAATGACAATAAAAGAGGACTGTGTGTCTTCATAATCTAATTGAAGAGATTTGGTTTGTCAGCTAAAACACTCAAAAACTTCTACAGTACCGTGCTGAGCATTCTGACTGGCTGCATCACCATCTGGTATGGTGGGGTGGGGTGGGGGCTACTGCACAGGATCGAAATAAGCTGCAGAGAGTTGTAAACGTATTCAGCTCCACCGTGGACACTAGCCTCCATAGTATCCAGGACAGATTCAAGAAGTGATGTCTCAAAAAGGTGGCATCCATCATTAAGGAGCCCATCACGCAGGACATGCCTTGTTCTCATTGTTATCATCAGGGAGGAGGTACAGGAGCCTGAAGGCACACACTCAGCAATTCAGGAACGGTTTCTTCCTCTCTGCCATCCGATTTTTGAATGGACATTTAACCCATGAACACTACCTCATTATTTTTAAAAATTTATTTGTGTTTTTGCAGTACTTATTTAACTATTTAACATACACACATATACTTAATGTAATTCAGTTTTTTACTGTATTTATCATTGTACTGCTGCCACAAGGCTAACAAATTTCATGGCATTTATTAAACCTGCTTCTGATTCTGATGTTGAGGATGTCACCTTGATTGGTGATGAAATGTCGGCAAGCTAATTGCCAAGTTCAGTGAAGACCGCAACATCAAATGATTTTGACAATGCTTGTGAATTATATAAATATTCAAGTCAGGCACACTGGTGTAATTATCACAATTAGCTTAGAGCTGGACTGCTGGGTAAATGTTATTAAACCGTGGCATCATTAACTGATGTGGACTTTCAGACAGATTTATCAGTCATTAAGGAGACGTGAAAAATGGTGCCCAATTTAACACTTTGAGAGGATTCAGAAACAGCTTCTTGTCCTCTGTCATCAGATTTCTGAACCGTCCGTGAACCCGTCGGTACGACAGTACTCTGCAGGAGTCTTCAGACACATACTGTATATTTAGACTAAGACTTTTGCACAGGACTGTATTTGTCAACGTGGAGCGGAGAGCGAGGTTGTAAATCTGGCAGGAGCCAAAGATGTTGAGAATGGTGAGGGTGGAACGCTGTGGGAGGGGTGTGGGACAGGAAGTGGAGAAGGAGTGCCGCGGTGGGGGTAGGGTGTGCAGACACACCCAGCCCTGAGGCACCAGGCAAGGTCATTTGATTCCAAAAAATTGGTTTATTGATCATCACAGACTGTCTCTCTGGTGCTTCCCACTCCTTCCCCTCTCCCTTCCCCTTTTCCCAACCATGATTCCCCTCTCTCTGTCCCCTTCCCACTCTCAGTCCACAATAGAGACCCAGATCAGAATCAGGTTTATCATCACTCACATATGTCATGAAAGTTTTGTTTTGCAGAAGTACCTTATACTTTATACTTCATTGTCGCCAAACAATTGATACTAGAATGTACAATCATCACAGCGGTATTTGATTCTGCGCTTCCCGCTCCCTGGATTACAAATAGGAAATATTTAAAATATTAAAAATAGTAAAGATTAGTAAATACAAAAAATTAAATTATAAATCCTAAATAGAAAATAGAAAAATGGGAAGTAAGGTAGTGCAAAAAAACAGAGAGGCAGGTCTGGATATTTGGAGGGTACAGCCCAGATTCGGGTCAGGATCTGTTCAGCAGTCTTATCACAGCCAGAAAGAAGCTGTTCCCAAATCAGTACAGTGCAACACGTAAAGTGACTACATTACTGTGTAAAAGTCAGGCACCCCAGCTATATATATGTGCTTAAGACTTTTTCGCAATACTGTATGTCACTATTTGGCTCTTTTTTCACTGGTCAGGGCACTACTTATTTATTTTTACATATTTCTTACTGTAACTTATAGTTTGTTTTATGTATTTCAATGTACTTCTGCCACAGAACAACAAATTTCACAACATATGTCAGTGATACTAAACACGAGAGATTCTGCAGATGCTGGAAATCCAGAGCAACGCTCACAAAATGCAGCAGGAACTCAGCAGCCGGGCAGCATCTGTGGGGAGGAATAAACAGTCAGCGTTTGGGGCTGAGACCTTCTTCGGGACTGGAAAAGAAGGGGGAAGACACCAGAATAAAAAATGTGCGGGAGGGAGGAGGACAAGCTGGAGGGTGATAGGGGAAGCCAGGAGAGCAAGGGCTGGAGAGGAAGGAATCTGATAGGACAGGAGAGTGGACCATAGGAGAAAGGGCAGGGGGAGGTGACAGGCAGGTGGGAAGATGTAAGATGCCAGGGTGGGGAAAAGAAGAGCGAGTTTGTAAAGGGCAAGAAGGGGGAGGGAATATTCATTTCACTGCAAGGAGAAATCGATATTCATGCCATCAGATTAGAAGCTGCCCAGACATGCATTTATAACATGTTAAAAAGTAAATGGTATGACGCTACTGACGCTTCACACGTGATGAGACCTGGGTGGTGACAGGGAGTTCAGTAGTCTCACGGCCTGGGGGATGAAGCTGTTTCCCATCCTAACATCTCTTGTCCTAATGCTACGGTATCTCCTGCCTGATGGTGGGGGTTTAAAGAGATTGATGGACGGTTGGGAGGGAACATTGACAATGATAAGGGCCCTGCGTACACAGCGCTCCTGATAAATATCTTCAACAGGTGGAAAAAACATATGTCAGTGATATTGCTGCTGCAAAATAACACATTTCATGACACATGTCAATGTTAATAAACAGAAGAGATTGTGCAGATGCTGGGAATCCAGAGCAACACACACAAAAATGCTGGAGGAACTCCGCACGCCAGGCAGTATCTATGGAAATGACTAAACAGTCAGCGTTTCAAGCCGAGACCCTTCATGAGGGCTGGAAAGGAAGAGGGAAGATGCCAGAGTATGCCAGGTGAACTCCCAGTGTGCTGTGTTGGTGCTTCACCCAACAGAGATTTCATTCAGGACTGATGGATCTTCAAGCCTTGGTTGTTCTTGCGGATCTTCCCACAAATACGTTCCGAACTCGTCATTGGTTTTCCATTTCTGTGGTTCATTACCCTCAGGTCAGTCAGGTTGGGCTGCTCATCCTCCCCCACTGCCCCCTCCCCTCGGGACGTGTTTCCATTAGACAATCTGTAGCTTGCTTTGGGTTTCTTCCTCACAGAAGACGCGGCTTGGGTTGCTAGTCCTCCCCATCCCAGTAAACGTCTTTCCGGGCTGTCAACTGTCTCTCCAGTTGTCACCACACTGTTCATTGTTGTCAGCCAGTCTGTTCCTGGTCTTTCAGGTCTTTCAGGTGTGTTTCAGGTCTTTCAATATCAGACACCCTCACCCCGGATTCCAGACCCAGCCGTGGTTGATCCAGCCAGGACGTGTGTTCAGGGAACATGCACTGTAGATTCTCAGAGAAGGTGGGGGGAGGGGAATGAGGAGAAGTCAGAAGGTGATAGGTGAAGCCAGGTGGGTTGGGGTGGGCAATGAAGTCAGTGACGATAAAACCTCTTTTCTGATTCACATTAAGAACGTGTGGAGTTAAATTTATACAGCATTTATTAAAATGAAGGTAGTTATCTCAGAAAGAGGCACAGAGAATAATTCAGGAATTACTGCGAGTGTCTGAGCGTGGGATCACGCTTCAGAAAATTATACTTATCCGAAGGGTAAAATATTCATAGTTGAATCAAATGATTTCCATCTGTTGAATTAACCAGATTATTTCTTTACAAAGATGCTTCTCTAAGCTTGCCGACCTGATTCCGAGTTTACACCTCAGCCGTGAACCGGCGTGTCGGGGAAGGAGGAGCCGGCTGGTGGGTCAGAGGAGCTGGATTGGGTATGGAGGAGATGGCCAGGATGCAGACCGTGTTGCTTCCTGCTGCTGGAAGGCCTCAGAGTTGATGCAGCGTAACCATGAGCGACTGTCTTGTATGTTTCTCTCGCGATGGCAAGACCCTGTTGGACATTGATAACATACGATACCGCAGGCTTGTTTCCCTTGTTTGGTGACAAGACAGGTGGCGTGGGAGCTGCATGGCCTTGGATATAGTGAGGACTAGGCCTCAAGCCGCAGGCTTGCCTGCTGCTGCAGTCCAGGTGAGGAGGCGCTGAAGGCGGTGTAGGTGGCGTCGTGCTCAGTTGGGGGGGGGAGGGACTGCCTCTCCTGTTAGTGCTGCTCTCCAGTGTTCGATTGCTAGACTGACAGGCTGGATTGCTGGAAACTGTACGATCAATTTCCAGGACATGTCACTCAAGGTCTTGGACTATATATGTGTGCTTTTACATGACTATTTTTTTTGCTCACTGTTTATGTTTTGCACCTTGGCCGCAGAGGAATGCTGTTTGATTTGGCGGTATTCATGTATGGTTAAATGATAATTAAACATGATTTGATTTGATTTGAGATGGTTGGACTTGTTGGGTGCCAAGATTGTCAGGTGATAATAACAAGGTGGGGGAAACAGGTTAAAGAAACTTAATTCATTATTGTAGCATGTACTGAGTGCAGTAATAAAATTCATCCCTCCCCACTATTCTCCCTCCCAGCACATACACCTGCAAGCCGTCCAAGTGCTACACCTGTCCATTCACCTCCATTCAGGGGCCCAAACAGTCCTTCCAGGTGAGGCAACACTTCACCCGTGAATCTGCTGAGGTCATCTATTGTGCCTGGTGCTCCTGATGCATCCTCCTCTACAGTGGTGAGACCGTTGTAAATTGGGAGACTACTTTGTTGAGCACCTCCACTGCATCTGCCAATAGCAGAACTTCCTGGTGGCCAAACATCTTAACTCCCATTCCCATTCCCATTCCTACATGACCTCTCGTGCCAAAATGAGTCCACCCTCAGCGTGGAGGAGCAACATCTTATATTCCATCTGGCAGCCTCCAACCTGATAGCATGAATACCAATTTTTCCTTCTGGTAAAAAAATGTCCCTCCCTCTTCCCTTTTCCCCACTCTAGCCTCTTACCTCTCCTCACCTGCCTATTACTTTCCCCTGGGCCCCCTCTCCTTCCCTTTCTCCTATCAGATTCCTTCATCTCCAGCCCTTGACCTTTTCCACCTATCTGATTCACTTATCACCTTCTAGCTTGTTCTCCTTCCCCTCCTCCCACCCTTTTATTCTGGCATCTTCCTGCTTTCCTTTCCAGTCCTGATGAAGGGTCTCAGCCTGAAATGTTGACTGTTGATTCATTTCCATAGATGCTGCCTAACCTGCTGAGTTCCTCCAGCATTTTGTGTGTGTTGTCTTGCACATTTTTCATACAGGTAAATTCGTTACCACAGAGTGATGGCCGCCCAACATGTCCGACAATGATGGTCTTTCTTGTGCAGCTCATTTTTATGCACCCGAAGGTGGCTGTGAAGTCCGAGCCTTGAGTGGAAAACCTGTTCACAGTGAGGGCAGGGGAACTGTTCCAAGTCAGCTGGAGGAATTGCTGTTGCAACTTTCTGTTGCTCTGGGGCAGCCAACAGGTCAGCACGATGCTTCTCCTTAAAAGTTGTTGTGGGCGAATTTTACCAAGGCACACCATCCAGTCTGGTCTTGTGCATACCATTCCAGCTGCTTCGGTCAGAGTAAGTACAGTTTATGCCGGGTTAGCTTTGAACCACTTGTGAGGTGGCCTACCATGGTTCCTCTTGCCCAGAGACAGCTCACCATACAGTAGCTGTTTGGGATTTTGGAGTCCTCCATGTGTATGATATGCCCTGTCAATGGAAGCTGGCTCTTCAGGTGGACATTGGCCACGACACGGATGAGTGTGAGCTCAAGAGTCCATTCAATAGTCATAGTCATAGACAAGTACAGCACAGAATCAGGCCCTTCGGCCATCTAGTCTGTGCTGAGCCATTTAAACTGCCTACCCCATCGACCTGCATCAGGACCGTAGTCCTTCATACCCTACCATCCATGTAATTATCCAAACTTCTCTTAAATGTTGAAATTGAGCTCACATGCACCACTTGCAATGGCAGCTCCTGCCACACTCTCACTACCCTCTGAGTGAAGAAGTTTCCCCTCATGTTCCCCTTAAACATTTCACCTTTCACCCTTAACCCATGACCTCTGGTTGTAGTCCCACCCAACCTCAGTGGGTAAAGCCTGCTTGCATTTACCGTATCTATACCCCTCATAATGTTATATACCTCCATCAAATCTCTTCTCAGTCTTCTATGTTCCAAGTTAACAGTGTTACTGAGAAGAGAGAGCTTCAAATCTAAGTTCATGGCTCCTTGAAAGTGACTACACCGGTCGATCAGGTGCTTAAGAAGGCTTATGGAATGTTTGCTTTTATTAGTCGAGGTACTAAGTTCAAAAGCCAGGAGGTTCTGTTGCAGCTTTATAAAACTGTAAAATTTGGAGTATCGTGTACATTCCTGGACTCCCCACTGCAGGAAGGATTTTGAGGCTTTGGAGAGGGTGCAGAAGAGGTTTATCAGGATGCTGCCCGGTTTAGAGGGCATGTGTAACGAGAGGCTGGATAAACTTGGATTGTTTTCTCTGGAGTGCTGGAGGCTGAGGGGAGAGCTGATAGAGGTTTATAAGATTATGAGAGACAGATAGAGTGGACAGGGTTGAAATGTCCAATTTCGAGGGGGATGTGAGGGGTAAATTTTTTACTCAGAGTGGTGGATTCCTGGAATGTGCTGCCTGGTGTGGTGGTAGAGGCAAATACATTAGAGGCTTTTAAAGGATATTTGGACCGGCATATGGACGTAAGGAAGATGGAGAGATATGGACATGGTGTAGGTAGGAGGGATTAGTGTTTGGGTGTTTTTGATTTGCTTTTTAGCTGGTTTGGCACAATAGCATGGGCTGAATAGCCTGTTCCTGTGTTGTACTCTTCTAAGTCCATGTCTATGAATAATAGTCCTACAACAGCGGGCTAGAAGCTGCCCTGAATCCTGGTAGTACCTAATAAAGCGGTCACTGAGTGTAGTTTTAGAAATTGGCTTGTTAACTTCTGAGTCTTTCAGAGTTATATTACAAAGACACACCAATCATTTTTAAACTTCAGAAGTTTTGTGAGCCTCTTCCGAATAGCTTCATTTCCCAGTGAGAGATAGCAGCTAAAGATATCTCTGTCACATGAGCCATTACTGATCTGATACAGTCATTCTTGCTTGAGATCGCTATGGTGCATGCATAATATATGTAAGCACCCATTAGAATCATGGTCCTGTAGAAACACTTGGATCAAAGGCCACTTAGAACAGAATCAGAATCAGGTTTAATATCACCTGCATATGTCAAAAAATTTGTTGTCCTTGTGGCTGCAGTACATTGCAATACATAATAAAACTGTATTACTCTAAGTATACACATATATTAAATCATTAAATTAAATAAATATTGCAAAAATAGAAATAAAAAGGAGGTGAGGTAGTGTTCACGGGTTCAATGTCCATTCAGAAATCGGATGGCAGAGGGGAATCATTGAGTGTGTGTCTTCAGACTTCATAGAGCAACCAAGCCTCATAGAGGGATCAGAAGTGGAGGTCCGCAATGATGGATGTCACTCTTTTGAGGCATCGCTCCTTGAAGGTGTCCTGGATACTATGAAGGCTAGTGCCTATGATGGAGCTGACTGAGTTTTCAACTCTCAGCAGCTTATTTCAATCTGGTACAGTAGCCTCCCCCACCTCCCCATACCAGATGGTGATGCAGCCAGTCAGAATGCTCTCCACAGTACATCTGCAGAAACTTGAGTGTCTTTGGTGACAAACCAAATCTCCTCAGACTCCTAATGAAATACAGCCACTGTCATGTCTTCGTTATAGCTGCATCAATATGTTGGATCCAGGAAAGATCCTCAGATATTGACAGTCAGGAACTTGAAATTGCTCACTCTCTCCACTCCTGATTCCTCCATGAGGATTGGAGTGAGTTCCCTCGTCTTACCCATTCTCAAGTCCACAATCAGTTTGTGACTGTCCACAAAACTCATTTGGCATAAACTCACATTAAGAATTTGACAGGGGTTACTTCTCTGCCTCAGTCTAGGAATTAATTATGGCTAAATTTGGCTACTCACTTATTGCATCACAATCTGCTTGGACTGTGTTCATGTTTACACCGCTAAACTCCACTCATCAGAATCTACTTGGGTTGTTCTGATAATCAATTAGCTTTCCCTGGACAAATATCAGTCAGACGGGTGCTCTGGTTTCCTCCCACAGTCCCAAGACATACTGGCTAGTCAGTTAACTGGTCATTTTACACTATCCTGTGATTAGGTTAAGTTTAAGTGGGTGAGGTGCTGGGTGCTGTGGCTTGATGGGCTGGAAGGGTATCTCTAAATAAATAAAATGCTGGGACAGTGAGGGACAAGGCAAAGGAGAAATACAGTACTACAGATGCTGGAATGGTGAGAATCAAAACACAGGTACAATACAATACTGCAGATGCTAGAATGGTGAGGTACGAAACACAGACACAATACAATACTGCAGATGCTGGAATGGTGAAGTACAAAACACAGAGACAAGAGGCCTCAAAGCCCTCCGCTTCTTCCTGGATAATAGACCTCACCAGTTCCCCACCACCACTACCCTCCTCCGGTTGGCGGAACTGGTTCTCACACTTAATAACTTCTCTTTTGGCTCTTCCCACTTTCTTCAGACTAAGGGTGTAGCTATGGGAACCCGCATGGGACCCAGCTACACCAGCCTCTCGTTGGTTATGTGGAACAGTCTGTGCTCCAAACCTATTCTGGTACTGCTCCCCAACTTCTCCTTCGGTACATTGATGACTACATTGGTGCTGCTTCCTGCACCCATGTTGAGCTCGTCAATTTCATCGACTTTACTTCAAACTTCCACCCAGCCCTCAAATTCACTTGGTCTAAATCGGACACTTCTCTCCCCTTTCTCGATGTCTCGGTCTCCATCTCTGGAGACAGACTGTCCACTAACGTCTTCTGCAAGCCCACTGACTCTCATAACTACCTTGACTATACCTCTTCCCAACCCGCCACATTCAAAAATGGCATTCCCTATTCCCAGTTCCTCCGTCTCCGCCGCATCTGCTCCCAGGATGAGGCTTTCCGTTCCAAGACATCTCAAATGTCCTCTTTCTTTAAGGATCATGGTTTCCCTTCTACGGTGATCAATGATGCCCTCACCCGCATCTCCTCCATTTCCCGCACTTCGGCCCTCACCCCATCTTCCCACCACCACAACAGGGACAGAATTCCCCTTGTCCTCACCTACCACCCCACCAGCCTCCGGATCCAGCACATTATCCTCCGCAACTTCCGCCACCTTCAACAGGACCCCACCACTAAGCACATCTTTCCCTCTCCACCCCTCTCTGCTTTCCACAGAGATCGATCCCTCCACGACTCCCTGGTCCACACGTCCCTCCCCACGGATCTCCCACCCGGCACTTATCCCTGTAAGCGTAAGTGCTACACCTGTCCCTACACCTCCTCTCTTGCCACCATTCAGGGCCCCAAACAGTCCTTCCAGGTGCGGCAACACTTCACTTGCAAATCTGTTGGGGTCATCTATTGCATCTGGTGCTCCCGGTGCGGCCTCCTCTACATCGGTGAAACCCGACGCAGATTGGGGGACCGCTTTGTCAAGCACCTCCACTCCGTCTGCCAAAACAGACAGGATCTCCTGGTAGCCACCCACTTCAACTCTGCTTCCCATTCCCATTCAGATATGTCCATACATGGCCTCCTCTACTGCCATGATGAGGCTAAACTCAGGTTGGAGGAGCAACACCTCATATACCGGTAGGTAGTCTCCAGCCCCTTGGTATGAACATAGAATTCTCCAACTTCTGGTAATTCCCTCCCCTCCCTTCCTCTATCCCTATTTCACATCACCTCCCTCATAGTTCTGCCTCCTTCTACTACTTCGCATTGTTCTCCTGCCAATCACCTCCCTGCTTCCCCTCCCCCACCCCTTTGTCTTTCAAATTACTGTTTTTTTCAACTACCAGCATTTTTCAAACCCTCCCCAAAGTTCTTCCTTCAGTCCTGACGAAGGGTTTCGGCCCGAAACGTCGACTAATCTTTTCAACTGATGCTGACTGACCTGCTGAGTTCCTCCAGTGCATTGTGAGTGTTACAATACTGCAGATGCTGGAATGGTGAGGTACAAAGCACATGGGAAATACAATACTTCATATGCTGGAATGGTGAGATACAAAATACAGGGACAATACAATACTGCAGATGCTGGAATGGTGAGGTACAAAACACAGGGAAGTACAATACTGCAGATGCTGGAATGGTGAGGTACAAAACACAGGGAAATACAATACTGCAGATGCTGGAATGGTGAGGTACAAGGCAGAGGAGAAATTCGATCCTGCAGATACATCAGCTGAAATAGCTCAGTTGGGAGAGCGTTAGACTGAAGATCTAAAGGTCCCTGGTTCAATCCCGGGTTTCGGCACTGGAACTTATAGATACTATCCCAGCTTGGGATGTCGGAGTAGAGAGTTCAATTCTGGCACCATCTGCAAAGAGTCTGTACAGTCTCCCAGTGACCCCATGGGTTTCTTCCAACTGCTCCATGTTTCCTCCCAAAGATGTACTGGTTAGTAGGTTATTTTAAATTGTCCCGTGATTAACTTAGGGTTAAATTGGTGGCTTGCTGGGCGGCACAGCTTGGTGGGCTGGAAGAGCATGTTCTGCACTGTCTCTCTAAAATACTGCAACAGTGAGGCACAAGACAGAGGAGAACTACAATCCTGCATATATACCAGCCGAAATAGCTCCGTTGGGAGAGCTTTAGGCTGAAGACCTAAAGGTCCTGGGTTCAATCCTGGGTTTCGGTACTGGGACTTATTTATTGGTCACCATAACTCACAGTTAGTGTGACACTGGCGCAGCTCAAAGGGCCAGAAGGGCCTGTTCCGTGTTGTATCTCAATAAATAAGATAGATAGATAGGTATACTTTATTAATCCCGAGGGAAATTGGGTTTCGTTACAGCTGCACCAACCAAGAATAAAGCGTAAATATAGCAATACAAAAACCACAAACAATCAAACAACAAAATGCAAACTATGCCAGATGGAAACTAAGTCCAGGACCAGTCTATTGGCTCAGGGTGTCTGACCCTCCACGGGAGGAGCTGCACGTTCGATGATAATCAATTAGCTTTCCCTGGACAAATATCAGTTAGACGGGTGCTCTGGTTTCCTCCCACAGTCCCAAGACATACTGGCTAGTCAGTTAACTGGTCATTTTACACTATCCTGTGATTAGGTTAAGTTTAAGTGGGTGAGGTGCTGGGTGCTGCGGCTTGATGGGCTGGAAGGGTATCTCTAAATAAATAAAATGCTGGGACAGTGAGGGACAAGGCAAGGGAGAAATACAGTACTACAGATGCTGGAATGGTGAAGTACAAAACATATGAGAAATACAATACTGCAGATGCTGGAATGGTGAGATACAAAACACAGGGACCATACAATACCGCAGATGCTGGAATGGTGAGGTACAAAACACAGGGACAATACAATTAAATACTGAAGGGCCTTGATAGAGTGGAGGCAGGGAGGACGTTTCCTATAGTGGGAGAGTCTAATACCAAGGACACCGCCTCAGAACAGAAGGGTGTCCCATTAGAAGGTGGTGAATCTGTGGAACTCGTTGCTACAAACAGGAGTGGAGGCCAAGTTGTTGGGTATATTTAAAGTGAAGTTGATTGGTTCTTGATTAGTCAGGGTGTCAAAGGTTAAGGGGAGAAGGCAGGAGAATGTGTTTGAGAGGGATAATAAATCAGCCATGGTGGAATAGTGGAGCAGACTTAACGGGCTGAATGGCCTAATTCTTCTCCTATGAGTTATGGTCTTGGTTCAAAATGACACAATAAGATTGAAGTTAGCTGCCCTGCAAAACTAAGTTAATACTGGTAAATACGCAGTGATATTTTTGTTCTTGCCTGGTATGGAAACACCAAGGCCCTTGAAAGGAAAATCCTACAAAAGGTAGTGGATGTGGCCCAATTCACTACGGGTAAAGCCCTCCCCACCATTGAGTACATCTACATGGAGCATTGTTGCAGGAAAGCAGCATCCAACATCAGGTATCCTCAGCACCCAGGGCATACTGTATTCTCGTTGCTGCCTTCAGGAAGAAGGTCTAAAGGCCTCAGGACCCACACCACCAGGTTCAGGAACAGTTATTAACTCTCAACCATCAGGAAGGAGGTACAGGAGCCTCAAGATTCACACCACCAGGTTCAGGAACAGTTATTACCCTTCAACCAGCAGGCTCTTGAACCAGAGGGGATAACCTCACTTAACTTCATTTGCTCCATCGTTGAAATGTTCCCACATGGACTCGCTTTCAAGGACTTTTTATCTCATATTTTGATATTTATTTATTGCTTGCTTATTTATTTATTAATTATTTCTTTTTATATTTGCATAGCTTGTTGTCCTTTGCCTACTGCTGGTGTGTTTCATTGATTCTATTATGGTTATTAGACTTATTGAGTATGCCTGCAAGAAAATGAATCCCAGGGTTGTATATGATGACATATATGTACCTCGATAATAAATTTACTTTGATGTTTAAACTTCAGGGACGCAGGAGACAGCAGATTCTGGAATACAAGTATTTTGTTCAGTTTAGTAAGCTCCATTTTAAAGATAAAAATGGAAATGTTTTATTTGCAGGCATAAAGGTCGCTTTGCAAGACTGCCCACAACCCAGACAGGTTCGAAACAGTCAGAATTTAACAACAGGTTCATTGTCGTTGGGAGGTCCACCATGTGACCCACAATAATGTAATGTCCAATGTGGGTTACATATAGTTGTCATAGTTGGGAATGGTAATGGGGACAAGCTCCCACTACCTATTAAATGCTCCCCATGGTATGTGCCTCAAATAGCCTCTGCCAGCCAAGTCCAGCTCCTGGCCTTTGTGTGTGACTTAGCTACTAAGCCTGGTCGAACCGTTTCTACTGCCAGGGGAGGAGCAAAGGTGGGTTACTAGTGCCTTAAAACCAGTCGCTTGGGCAGATGGAGTTCGTCAGACGTGGTTGGCAGCTCATCTAGAAGGAAAACTTTGATCTCAAACCTCTGCTGTCTCACAGCTTTGCCCACTCATATACGTGTGTGTGTGTGTGTGTGTGTGTGTGTGTGTCTGTGTGTGATTATGTGTGTCTGTGTGTGAGTGTGTGTATGTGTGTGTGTATGAGTGTGTGTGTGTCTATGTGTGTGTCTGTGTGTGTATGAGTGTCTGTGCGTGTGTGTGTGTGTATGAGTGTGTGTGTCTGTGTGTGTGTCTATGTGTGTGTCTGTTACTGTGTGTGTGTGTGTGTGTGTGTGTGTATATGAGTGTCTGTGTGTGTGTGTGTCTATGTGTGTGTCTGTATGTGCGGCTGTGTGTGAGTGTGTGTGTGAGTGTGTGTATGTGTGTGTATGTCTGTATGTGACTCTGTGTGTGTGTGTGTGTGTGTGTGTGTGTGTGTGTGTGTGTGAGCGTGAGCACAACCAGTTCTGGCCCTGAGACAGGACACACTGGGGAGTTATCAGGAGCAGGAGGCTCAGGTGCTGAGCCTGCTGAACATCCTCTGAAATCCTAAACGTACAGGCGACCAGCTTGTAATAAGCCCCAGTTCTCCCCCCGCTGTCTTGTAACATAGAATCAGAATCCGGTTTAACATCACTGGCATGTGTTGTGAAATTTGTTGTTGTTTTGCAGGAAGCAGTACATTGCAATATATAATAACAAAAACTACAAATTACATTAAGTCCTCTGGCTACAGAAATTCTATCTCATCTCTGTTATAAAAGGACATCCCTGTATTCTGAAAAGCTGTGTGCCCTGATCTTAGACTCTCCCACCAGAGGAAACATCCTCTCCACATCCATTCTATCAAGGCCTTTCACCATTCAAAAGGTTTCAATGAGGTCTTCCCTCATTCTTCTGAATTCCAGTGAGCAGAGGCCCAGAGCCATTAAATGGTCCTCATATGACAAGCCTTTCAATCCTGGAATCATTTTTGTGAACCTGCTTTGAACCCTCTACAGCGTCAGAACATTTTTTCTTAAATGAGGGGCCCAAAACTGCTCATTGGTGAGGCTACACAAGTGTTTTATAAAACCTCACCATTACATCCTAGCTTTGATATTCTAGTCCGCTCAAAGTGAATCCTAACATCACATTTGCCTTCCTCACCAATGACTCAACCTACAAATTAACCTTTAGAGAACCCTGCACGAGGACTCTCGAGTCCCTTTGCACCTCAGATTTGTTGAATTTTCTCTCCAAACACATCCACAGGTAACACACACAAACTGCAGGAGGAACTCAGCAGGTCAGGCAGCATCTCTGGAGAGGAATAAAGAAACAACGTTTCGGGCCAAGACCCTTCATCAGGACTGTTTTTTTTGGTCTCCTTAGTACTGTGGGAATCCAGAATTCTCAGCCAGTTTCTGCTCTGTTGTGGAGTCCAATTCCTTCTATTCCGCACAGGACTGTAAGCACTGAAGAAAACCCCCCACAATCTTGTTGTAAATGCCGAGGCACACTCCATTGTTTGCTGCCTACACTTCAAAGTTCAAAATGCAAAGCAAATTTATTATCAAAGTATGTATATGCCATCATTTGCTACACTGCCTTGAGATTTGTTTTCCTGCAGGCATTTCTAGGTAAATAAAGAGATACAACAGAATTTATGAAAATCTGTAAATAACAAAGACTGGCAAACAACTATGCAAAAGACCAATCATGCGAATAATACTAAATAATCCTGAAGGAAGAGGAACATCTTATGTAGCCTCCAACCAGATGCATGAACATCAACTTTTCCTTCCGGTAAAAATATTCCCTGCCCCTTCCCTCTTCTGGCCTCTTACTTCTCCTCACCTGCCTATCTCACCCTCTCCCAGGTCCTCTCTGCCTTTCCTTTCTCCGATGGTCCACTTCCTCTCCTATCAGATTCTTTCCTCTCCAGCCCTTTACCTTTCCTACACCTCTGGCTTCACCTATCATCTTCCAGCTAGCCTCCTTCCCCTCCCCCGACTCCCCCCAACTTTTTATTCTGGTGCCTTCCCCCTTCCTTTCCAGTCCTGAAGAAGGGTCTCGGCCCGAAACATCGACTATTTGTACCTTTCTATAGATGCTGCCTGACCTGCTGAGTTCCTCCAGTATTTTTGTGTGTTACTTTAAATAATACTGAGTTGCAGAGTCCTTGAAAGTGAGTCTGTAGGTTGTGCAACCAGTTCAGAATTGTGGAGAGTGAAGTTATCTACACTGGTTCAGGAGCCCGATGGTTGTAGGGTAATAACTGTTCCTGAACCTGCTAGTGTGGGACCTGAGGCTCCTGTACCACCTGCTCGATGGTAGTAGCGAGGAGAGACCGAGGTTCCTTGAGATGGATGCTGCTTTCTTGTGGCAGTGCTCCATGAAGATGTGCTCAATGGTGGAAAGGGTTTTTCCTGTGATGGACTGTATTGTAACTACCATTTTCTGTAGACTTTTCCATTCCTGGGCATTGGTGTTTCCATACCGGGCCATTTTATACAAATATTTATGCACTTACAAAAATACATGCAATAATCAGGGCTTCTCAAAACTATCAGCGATTTCAAATTAAAATACAGTTATTTATTTATTGAGATACAGGGCAGAATAGGCCCTTTGAATTGCACCGGTCAGTAACCCCTGATTTAACCTAGTTTAATGAACCTACCGACTGGTACATTTTTAGACTGTGGGAGGAAACCAGAGCACCCAGAGGAAACTCACATGGTCACAGAGAGAACATACGAATTCCTCACAGGCAGCGTCTGGAACGGGACCTAGGTCGCTGGTACTGTAAAACGTTGTGCTAACCTCTACAATACTGTGCTGTTATCAACAAAACATTCTAGCTCCTGGGGGGGCCCACTTTTTCTGGAGGTCCCCTGCTGTACCCATAGAGACTGCATGCACCTTCTCCAAGGACACCCAGGCGTAGATGTAATCCCAGAAGAGGGGCAGGCAGTCAGCTTAGGAAGAGCCCTCAACTGCCACTGCCTGGACTCACCCAGGAACAAGGCTACCAGGACGAGATTCATCTGTCTCCTCCATACCAGGAGCGACCCACTCCTCCCCTCCATGCCAGCCCGTATGCAATCAGTCAAGATACTCTCCACCGTGTACCAATAGAAGCTTGCCAAAGTTTTAGATGACCTTATACAGACATTCCACTGGACCACCTCATTCAGCTTCCAATATAGCCTCCTGTCAAACACCCAGAGTCCCCTTGGCCTTGTGCCAGCTCCTCCGACAGCACATGACCGCTTCCTTGAGCACTCCATTCCATCCACTAAAAGCAGAACTTCCCAGTGGCCAAACATTTTAATTCCCATTCCCATTCTCCTTCCGACATGAGGGTCCATGGCCTCCTCACGTGCCAAGATGAGGCCAAGCTCGGGATAGAGGAATAACACCTTAAATTCCGTCTGGGTAGCCTCCAACCTGATGGCATGAATATCAATTTCTCATTCCGGTAAAAAAAAATTCCCTCCCTTTCTTCTTCTATTTCCCTCTCTGGCCTTTTAACTCTCTCACCTGCCTATCACCTCCCCCTGGGTCCCCTCCTCCTTCCCTTTCTCCCACGGTCCACTCTCCTCTCCTATGAAATTCCTTCCTCTCCAACCCTTTACCTTTCCCGCCCACTGGGCTTCACCTATCACCTTCCAGCTGTCCTCCTCCTTTCCCCACCTTTTTATTCTGGTGTCTTTCCCTTTGCTTTCCAGTCCTGATGAAGGGTCTCGGGCTGAAATTAACTTACTTACTGTGCATTATGCCCCCAGCATTTAGGGCAGTGACAAAGGTCCTCCATCTCTTGGCGGTGTTCAGGGCTTCCTTCATCATGTCAGTAGCTTCCTCTTGATTTTCACTACTGTCAGTCATGCAAGGCCTGGGTGGAGACTCAGGAATACCATCACGCTCAGATGTAGGATTCTTCATTGTTGTTACTGTACAGTTTTGTTTTACCAGTCAGGGTTGTTAGCTCCAAGCTGAACCCGAGCCTGGAGAACTGGTGGACCGCTGTTATTCTGACCTCTACCCCTTTGACCTGTTTGGCAGGGGTGACCCTACCAAGAGCCAAAGCATAAAGCCCTGACTCCAGCCGACATAGCTCTCCGGGTCATTGAGGCACACAAGCCTCTAAACCCCATGACAAAGTTGTGGTCCTTTTGGAGGTCGGCCAAAAAACATTATTTCCATACATGTTTTGTGTATACTGCTCTGAATTTCCAGCATCTGCAGAATCTCTGGTGACACAGAATGATTTACTTTCACTCCTCCTTTCATCCAAACAATGTATTACCCTGTGCTGCTGGATACATTGGGCAAGTTCTCTAGGAATGACCCATAATCCACACTTTGGTGTATTTGCAGCTATAACACTTAATTGGGCTATGTCAAAAGGAGTAATGCAGGATAATAAAGTTCAAAGTAAATTTATTATCGAAGTACATGTACCGTGCAAAGTCTTAGGCAAATATAGCTAGGGTGCCTGGGACGTTTGCCAGTACGTAGTGACTTTATGTGTTGCACTGTACTGCTGAGACAAGAAAAAACGAACAGCCCTGGTGTCTCAGGACTAGGTGTGTGTGCTCCGTGCCGCCTCATCGTCCCTGGCACTTCTCCTCAGCCACGTGTCCCACGCCCCTCCTGCGGCACTCCACCCTCAGCATTCCCAATATCCTTCGTTCCTGCCCGATTTACGATCTCACTCTCCGCTCCACATTGACAAATACAGTACTGTGCAGCCAGGCAGAATGACAGGAAAGTGTTGCTAGTTTAATAAATTGCTTCAAGCTTCTAATGCCAGCCAGTCCAAGTACACACGTACAGTGATGTACAGGTATAATGAAATAGCTGCTTACATCGGTATTATACGCATATAGATTCAGACAACACTCAAAACATATTTTACACATCAATTCAAAACATTGTATGATACTAATTAATATTATACACTGTTTCAAATTCATAGGCAACACTTGAAACATATCTTACTTTCTTCCCATTATGTTGTTGGTGTTTAGGGCAGCAATGAAGATTCTCCATCTCTGTCTGTATATAAAGATTCTTCATTGCTGTTTCTCTAATAATTTTGTCTGACCAGCCAGGGTTGTCAGCTCTGAGCTGAACCCCTGAACCCGGTGAACCAGTGAACCACTCTTCGTCTGGTCTCTGTCCTTTGACTTGTTTGGCATGGCTGACCTTAGCAAGAGCCAAAGCGTAAAGCCCTGACTCCAGGCAGCATAGCTCTGCAGGTCACTGTGGCACGCAAACCTCCAAACTCTACAACAAGGTGGTGATCCTTTTGAAGGACTCAAAACATATATTGTACATTAATTCAAAATGCTGTATAATATTAATTAATATTATACATTAATTCAAAGTACATAGATTCAGACAATATACTGCATATCATACATTAATATTACATTGAGTGAATGAGGACTCTGTTGGTCAGCATTGACCATGAACGTTGTGCCCTAGCTGTTCACGTGATATGCAACCCTGGACAGTACAACATGGAGAGCGAGATGTGGCCTCCTCACCACACAGTTGATGAACCCAAAGCAATGGCAGAGACCGATACAGTTTGGCACCATCAATGTTGCAAAAGTTGCCAATCAGCAACTTTTAACATCGTAAAGCAGCGAGTTGCTTGTTATGTCTCCCTGCTCGCTGGGAAAAACAGAAGAGACACCTCTTTCTCCCATATTAGTACCATATTGTGGTATGTTGTATACGGGGTGAAACGTGAAGCTTTGGGGTAACTGCAGGTCTGTGCCTCTGTTGTTGCTTTGCTCACGCTTGAGTGCTCGATGGTGGGTGCTGATGCTTTTTTTGCCGGTGGGGGGAGGGGGGATTGTTGCTTGCTGCCACTTACACGTGGGGGGGACTTTGGGGTTCTAACTTTTAAACTGTCGTCCATTCTTTGGGGACATTCCTCTGTTTTTGTGGATGGTTGTGAAGAAAAAGCATTTCAGGATGTAAATGGTATACATTTCTCTGACCTTAAATTGGACCTTTGAACCTTTGAGTATTGAACGCGAGGTAGGACTGCCTTAATCCAATTCTGGATTTTTCCCTTATCATTTACTCCTGAGGCCTTCCCCATGAGAGGGTATAGCCACAAGGCAGTGGAGATTTGAGATCAGAGTTTTCCTTCTCCTAGCTGAGCTGCCAACCACGGCTGAAGGGTCCCATCAGCCCAGAGTGACTGGTTTTAAGGCGCCAGTAATCTGCCTTTGCCTCTTCTCCTGTCAGTAGAAATGGTTCTGCCAGACTTAGTAGCTAACCCTAACCCTACCCCTAATATCACATTAATTATACATTAATCGGTGGTGTCAGGCAACTTAACCCATGTAAACACTTTGTACACTTTCTTAAAACACTAAGTCCTGGCGGCCTGTATTACCTTGGTAACTAAGTACTTGGATACACGAATGTTGCTGAGACTTCACTCCAAGGAGAATGATTGCATCACAGTCTGGTATGGAAATACCAACGCCTTTGAACAGAAAATCCTACAATGGGTAGTGGACTCGGCCCAGTCCATCATGGGTAAAGCCCTCCCAACCATTGAGCACATCCAAAGCAGCATCAATCATCACGGATACGCACCATCCAGCCCATGCTCTTTTCTCACTGCTACACACAGATAGACGGTACAAGTGACTCAGGATTACACCATAGTTACCACCCCTCAACCATCAGGCTCTTGAACATAAGGGGATAACTACACTCACTTGCCCATCAGTTGAGATGTTCCCTCAACCAATGATCTCACTTTAAGGAATCTTCTTCTTTGTTATCTCATATTCTCATTATTTATTGCCATTCATTTGTATTTGCATTTGCACAATGTGTTGTCTTCTGCACTCTGGTTGATCATTCATTGATCCTGTTATAGTTGCTATTCTATAGATTTGCTGAGTATGCCCACAGGAAAATGAATCTCAGGGTTGTATATGGTGACATATATGTACTTTGATAATAAAATCTACTTTGAAGTTTAAATAATTTGCAGGATCTACTACAGAACAGGTGAGATTGGGAAATAGCAGAAAATAAGGCTGAGTGGCCAAGAGAGAGGCCAGAGCTGATGGGAAAGAGTTTAGTACAAATTGGAATTGATTATTGGCTCATGTACTCAGAATCAGAATTAATATTACCAACAGATGCCATGAAATTTGTCATTTTGCAGCACAGCACAATGCAATACCTCATAAACATCTATGAATTACAATAAGAAACATACACATACAGCACAGTGCAAAATACTTGGGCACAAATATATAGCTAGGGTGTCTAAGACTTTTGCATAGTACTGGAGTATGTGGAGCAGAGAGCGAGTTTGTAAATCTGATAGGAGCAAAGGATGTTGGGATGGTGAGGGTGGAGCGCTGTGGCACAGGTGGCAGAGGAGTGCCAGGGGCAGGGGGGAGGGTACAGTGGGTGCAGAAACACCTTGCCCTGTGACACCAGGTGGTATCATTTGATTCCAAACAATTGGTTTATTGCTCATGACAGAATGTCTCTCTGGTGCTTCTCACTCCCTCCCCTCTCCCTTTCCCTTTTCCCAACCATGATTCCCCTCTCCCTGCCCCCCCACCCTTCCCACTCTCAGTCCACAGTAGAGACCCAGATCAGAATCAGGTTTATCATCACTCACATTTGTCATAAAATTTGTTTTTTTTGCAGCAGTAGTACAGTGCAATAGATAAAATTACTACAGAACAGTGCAAAAAAAAAAATCAGGCACCCCAGCTATATATTTGTGCCTAAGATTGTTGTGGCCACTCCAGCTCCAAATGACGGTATAATTGTTTGTTCTTTATGTTCTTCATATGTTCGCAGGGCACTGCTGGATATTAAGAACACCAGTGTCTTTATCTGGTTTATTGTAAATGCACCTTATTACTTGTTAATTTATCTGTGGTAATATTACTTTATGTGGTGTGTGTGTGTGTGTGTGTGTGTGTTTTATATGTACTATGTTGTGCACCTTGGTCCAAAGGAATGTAGTTTCATTTGGCAGTGTATAGTTGAATGACAATGAACTGAATTTGAACTTGAACTTGAAGTTCATTCTGCTTTTTAGGTAGGTCCCTAGGTACAAGACTCTTCCCTCTACAAATCCAAAATCAAAGTTGAAGTTGTGGTCATATGCATAGTACCTGTCAGCAAGGAAACACTTACCTGCAGCAACATCACAGGCACAAAACATCATATAAGTAGCATTCACAAGAAAAATTAAATGTTTATTATGCATAATTTTCACAAAGAAGTGTCCATTTCAAGTTCCATAGCTGGATGCTCATGAATACAGCCAAACGAAACAGTGTTACTCCAGGCCAAGATGGAAAACAGTACAGGTGTCCCCCTGCTTTTCGAATGTTTGCTTTATGACACCTCGCGGTTACGAAAGACCTACATTAGTTACCTGTTTTTGCAAACAGAAGGTGTTTTCACTGTTACGAAAAAAGGCAGCGCGCGCCCTAAGCAGCTGAGCTCCTTCCCCGGAACTGCATTTTAGCTGGCGTTGCTTAAACACGTGCCTGTGAGCATCTGTGCTTTATGTCAATTTATTTTGAGCAGCTGTTTGCAAGATGAGTTCTAAGGTATCGGAAAAGCCTAAAAGAGCTCGTAAGGGTGTTACACGTAGCGTAAAGATGGACATAAGTAAGCATTTCGATCGTAGTGAATGAAGTAAGGACAAAGTGAATTTGGCTTGTGGAAGTTGATGAAGATGACGTTGAAGAGGTTTTGGCATCCCATGACCAAGAACTGATAGATGAAGAGCTGATGCAATTAGAAGAGAAAAGGATAACAATCGAAACTGAATGCAGTAGCGAACGGACTGAAAGTGAAGTCGTCCAGGAACTGAACGTGAAGCAACTGCGTGAGATTTTCGCTGCAATGATTGCAGAAAAGTACGACTTTAATTTTGTAAGGGTATGTAGGTTTAGGGCATATTTGCAGGATGGTTTGAGTGTTTACAAAGAATTATATGATAGAAAAATGCGCGAGGCTAAACAGTCAAGTATACTGTCGTTTTTCAAGCCTTCCACATCAGCCACAGCAGACGACGAACCTCGACCTTCGACATCGAGCAGGCAGACATAGAAGATGACCTGCGTGCACTGATGGAAACAGACGACAATGAGGTGACACCTCAGTGTCCCACCACCCCAGTGGTCCCAACCTCTGGGCTGCGGACCGATACATTGCCGCGAAGAATGCATCGCCTCTGATCTGGGCCAACATTTACGTGCCAGGCGGCACCTAATTAATTAGCTTGTTTATTTCGGCTTTTTTAAAAAATATGTGCTGGGTGCGTCCCGGCCACTGCTGCACCCCTGCATGCTTCGCGGATCGGTATCGGTCCACGGCCTGGAGGTTGGGGACCACTGCACCACCCCAACCTCTGACGACTCAGCCTAACACACCATCATCAGTGTGCTCGGCGCTGTCTTCCCGATTCCCGTAGGTGATACTACACTGTACATACATTATTTCTACTTCATATAGGCTGTGTATTTTTATGTGTTATTTGGTATGATTTGGCAGCTTCATAGCTTAAAGGTTACTGGAGAGAGAGTTTCTGCCAAGAGCGCTTACACCGTGTTTCTGCCGAGAGCACTTGCATGAGATTTTCGCTACAGAGAACAGTGCGGCAATGATTGTAGAGAAGTAATTCTACTTTATATAGGCTGTGTAATTATCATATCATTCCTGCTTTTACTATATGTTACTGTTATTTTAGGTTTTATGTGTTATTTGGCATGATTTGGTAGGTTATTTTTTGGGTCTGCGAATGCTCACAAATTTTTCCCATACAAATGAATGGTAATTGCTTCTTCACTTTACGACATTCCGGTTTACGAACCGTTTCATAGGAACGTTCTACCTTCGGATGGCGGGGGAAACCTGTACCAACATTCATACACAGCACAAGCCACATATATCAGTAAAATATATACACTCACTCAAGACATATGTCCATGAATGTTGCGGCAGTCTGCAGTCGAACTCAATGCAGCTGGCCCTCTGCTGAGTGAACACTGGAAGGTAGCACCAATGCAGGCACGGACGCTGCGCCACACCGACTCTGGCACCAATTCCGACGCCTCTCTGGCGGGCAGCTGCAAATGAGCGACACCGCGGCTTGAGGCCTAGTCCTTGCTATGACCAAGTCCGTACAACTCCCCTGCCGTCTATCTTGCTGATAAATCAGTGAACTGGATGTGCAGCATTGGTGGCTCATGGTAGAGTTTTTGCCTGCTGTATGGAAGGTCCACAAAAAGCACTGAGTTGTCAGCCTGCCATGGAATCGTCACAATCCAGCCGTAACTGGAATTGGAATTGGCTTATTCAAAATTCAAGACTCAAGGTTCATTTGCAGTACACAACTGTGAAGGAGATCAAAATAATTGTTACTCCAGATCTGATGCAGCACAAAAAAAAACACAAGACAACGAAGAACACAATAATAATATTAAAAAATGATAAGTACAAAGCAACACACACAAAATGCTTGAGGAACTTAACAGGCCAGGCAGCATCTATGGGAAAGAGTAAATAGTCGAAGCTTCAGGCTGAGACCCTTCATGAGGACGGGGAAAAAAAAGAAATTATGGAGAATTACGTGTTGGGTGTGGAGACTCGTGGAGTGGTAGGTAAGATGAGAAATCCTAACCCTGGAGGAGTGCCGGGAGGATAGGATGAAGGCAGACGTGCGTGAAATGGAAGAGATGTGGATGAGGGCAGCGTTGATGGTGGAGGAAGGAAAGCCCCTCTCTTTGAAGAAGGAAGACATCTCATTAGTTCTGGAATGAAAAGCTTCATCCTGAGAGCAGATGCGGTGGAGACAGAGGAACTGAGAGGGGATGGTAGTTTGACAAGTGACAGGGTGGGAAGAGGTATAGTCCAGGTAGCTGTGAGAATTGATGGATTTATAAAAGATATCAGCAGATAGACTGTATCCAGAGATAGAGATAAGGAGATCGAGAAAGGGGAGGGAGGTGTTGGAAATGGGCCAAGGAAACTTGAGGGCAGGGTGGAAGTTGGAGGCAATGTTGATGAAGTCAACAAGTTTAGCATGGGTGCAGGAAGCAGCACCAATGCAGTTGTCGATGTAGAGTGGGATGAGCTGGGGAGCAATACCAGTGTAGTGTTGGAACATGGACTATTCCACGTCGCCGACAAAAAGCCAGGCACAGCTGGGACCCACACGAGTGTCCACCTTTGGTTTGAAGGAAGTGGGAGGAGCCGAAGGAAAAAATATTGAAAGTGAGGACCAGTTCTGCCAGATGGGGAAGATTGGTGGTGGATGGGAATTGGTTGGGTCTATTGTCCAGAAAGAAACAGAGAGCTTTAAGGCCCTCCTGATGGGGGATGGAGATGCATCGGGACTGGACATTTATAGTGAAACTGAGTGATCGGGGGCCAGGGAACTGGAAATCATTGAAAAGATCCAGAGCGTGTGAAGTGTTGCGGATGTAAGTATGAAGGGTCTGAACTGGGGTGGGGCGGGGGTGGTGGATAAAACAGAGCTGAAGTATGCAGATACAAGGTTGGTGGGGCAGGAACAAGCAGAAACAATGGGACTACCTGGACAGGCAAGTTTATGGATCTTGGGTGGGAGGTAGAAACAGGAGGTGCGGGATAAGGAAACTATGGCATTGGATGGGAGATCCCCAGAGTTGATAAGGTGCAGTAGACAATGGTCTGGTGCCCCTTAGTGGGGTCCTGTTCAAGATAAATAAGAGGAGGCATCTGTGAGTTATCGCCTGGTCTCAGCAAGATGGAAGTCAGTCTGCCAGACTACTACACCATCCTTATCTTTTGACGGTAAGGTTAGGATTAGTGTGGAGAGACTGGGGAGCAGCACATTTGGAAGGAGAGAGGTTGGAATTCGAGAGAGGAGTGTTAAAGTTGAGATAGTTAATGTCTTCTCAGTAGTTAGCGGCAAAAAGATCCAGAGCAGGCAGAAGATCAGAGTTGGGTGTCCAGGAAGAGGAGGAGGGTTGAAGACAGAAGAAGGGGTCATCGGTGCAGGTTGGAGAGTCTTTGCCAAAGAAGTAGGCATGGAGACGGAGACGGCGAAAGAAGAGCTCAGCATCCATGGTGGGTATGGAACTCACTGAGGTGCAGGTGCAAAGGGACAAAGGTGAGGCCCTTATTGAGGACAGCACATTCTGCCGCAGAGAGGAAAAGGTGATGCCAGTTCATTCCACACTCTCACAGCCCTGAGTGAAGAAATTTCCCCTCATGTTCCCCTTAAACTTTTCACCTTTCACCCTTAACCCATGACCTCCAGTCGCAGTCCCACCCAACCTCAGCCTGCTTGGATTTACCCTATCTATACCCCTCATAACTTTGTATACCTCCATCAAATCTCTTCTCTATCTTCTACATTCTAAGGAACATAGTCTTAACCTATTCAAAGTTTCCTTATTACGCAGGGCCTCCAGACCCAGCAATATCCTTGTAAGTTTTCTCTCTACTCTTTCAACCTTATTTACATCTTCCCAAAACTACACACATTACTCCAAATTCAGCTTCAACAACATCTAATGCAACTTCAACATAACATCCCACCTCCTGTATGCAATACTTTGATTTATGAAGGTCAATGTGCCAAAAGCTTTCTTTAAAACTCCATCTACATGTGTTGCTACTTTCCACAAATTATGGGCCTGTATTCCCAGATCCCTTTGTTCTGCCACACTCCTCAGTACCCTACTGTTCACTGTGTAATACCTACCCTGGTTGGTCCTACTTAAGCGCAAAACCCTCACATTTATCTGCATTAATTCCAATCTGCCATTGTAGTCCATTTTTCCAGATGGTCCAAATCCCGCTGCAAGCCATGATAGCCTTCCTCACTGTCCACTACACCCCCTAACTTGGTGTCATCCGCAAATTTGCTGATCCAGTTAACCACATTATCATCCAGATCATTGATAATAGATGACAACAATGGACCCAGCACCAATCCCTACAGTATACCTCCAGGAACAGGCTTCCAGTCAGAGAGGCAACTATCTACTACCACTCTCTGGCTTCTCCCTCAAAGCCAATGTCCTGACGAAGGGTCTCGGCCCAAAACGTCGACTGTACCTCTTCCTATAAATGCTGCCTGGCCTGCTGCGTTCACCAGCAATTTTTATGAGTGTTGCTTGAAATTCCAGCATCTGCAGATTTCCTCGTGTTTGTGTCTAATCCAACTGCCTACCTCATCTTGAATGCCGAGCGTTCGTGTAATAAATAAATGAACCTGAACCTAGATCTTATTCTGATCAGGATTGGAATATGATTTGGATCGAATCTGAATCTGGCTTGGGGGCTGAATCTGACACGTGACCAGCGGCAGGACAGCCGCAGATTCGTCATTTCGTTTCTTCCGATAAGGAAGCAAGAGAGAGATGAGGGGGAGAAAAACAAACAAACTAAAATAAAACGTGTAACAGCCACCGTGGTCCGGCGAGGTGGTGTGAGTTGGTTAGTGTTGACAGGACCGTGTGGAAAGTGCGTCGCTGGAGACGGGTGGAGGGGAGCAGCGCCATTTTGCGGCCCGGCGGCGGGAGGAGGAGGAGGAGCGGCAGCGGCGGACGATGGCCCAGGCCCAGGCCCAGGCTCAGGCCCAGGCGCGGGCACACGCCTTCCCGAGCCACCGCAAGCGCAAACAGGAGGAAGGCGCTGCGGGCACGGGCACAGGGGCCGGGACGGGTACGGGGAGCGGGGCCGAGCTGCTGGTCTTCGGCTACGCCTGCAAGCTGTTCCGGGAGGACGACCGGGCCCGCTTTCTGGATCAGGGCCGCCACCTCATCCCGTGGATGGGAGACCCGGGGCTGCTGATCGACAGGTCGGTGATCCCCGCCGCCGAGAGCCCGCAACAACACCCAAACCCCCCCAAAAAAATCTACCTTCACCCACCCTTCCCGAGTACAGCCGTCAGCCGCACTCCAGACAGTCACAGGGTCCAGGCCGGCGCTTCGCTGTTGTATTGAGGGAGCGCCGCACGGCTGGGAGGGGGATGATATTGAGGGAATGCCATATGGCCAGGGGAAGAGTATGAGGGAGCGCCGCACGGCCGGGGAAGGGTTATACGGAGGGAGCGCCACCTGGCCGGGAAGGGGAAGAGCGAGGCACGACCGGGGGGGAGAGAGAGGGAGCGCCACACAGGGAGGGGTTTGGGAGTCTTGGAGGGAGTGCTGTACTGCCAGCAGTTGGGATATTACTGGGGCCAAGGTGGTATTGAGGGAGCACCGCATGGCTGGTAACGAGGTTGGCACAGAGGGTATGCTACATGGCTGGTGGCTTGGGAAGGGCTGATGCTGAAGGAGCATAAGACAGCTGACGAGGGGCAGCAGGGAGGGAGCATTGCAGTATCAGTGTTTTGGATTGGGTGTTAAGGCTGGACTCCTGTCCGATCAGGCAGGCAGGCAGACATATATACAAAAAGGTGCTGGAAAAGGGAAGTAACATCATGATGAATCCTACCCACCCCACTCATGGACCATTTGTCCCACTCCCATCAAGGAGGAGACTACATAGAATCCATGCCAGGACCACCAGACTCAAAAACAGTTACATTCCCCAAGCAGTAAGACTGATCAACACCTCCACCCACTAACCACCACTACTTTATCATTTCCTGTCTGTCACCTTATGTACAGACACACCTGTACCTAGCGTCACTTTATGGACATACAATCAATCTATGAATATAAGCTAGCTGATGTATTTATATTTGGTGTTTATTATTATTATTGTGTTCATTATCTTTATTTTGTGCTGCATTGGATCTGGGGTAACATTATTTCGTTTTCCTTTACACTGGTGTACAGGAAATGACATTAAACAATCTTGAATCTTTGGGAGAGCTACACATACTTAGGGCCCTGGGTACTTGGAAGTCCTGAACTTCTGACTGCTGCTTGCCGCTCTCACACACAGTGACACTGGGCTTCTGGCCCAGTGCTGAACTGCCAGCTAATTGGAGTTTTTCCAGGAGTACCTCAGAAAACCTGGGGACTGAACCTACTCCAGATCAGTCTGGGTGTAGGTTCAGGGACTCCTTTCATTTCAGTAGCAAGGAACAGCTCGAACAATGTGTATAAATTCCAGGTGTTACCTTTCTTTATCTGGATTGAACTATGTTTAAAATGTTTAACTGTTGTATTGAATTCATTAATTAGTTTGATTTAAAAGACAGCATTGCTATGGAACTAACTCATCAGAGGATGTTTCCTTTAGTGGGTGAGTCTAGGACCGGGGGCACAGCCTCAGAATAGAGGAATCGCTTTAGCCAGAGGGTAGTGAATATGGAATTTGTTGCCTCAGACAGCTATGGAGGCCAAGTCATTGAATATATTTAAGGTGGAGGTTGATACATTCTTGATTGGTCAGGGCATCAAAGGCTATGGGGAGAAGGCAGAAGAATGGGGTTGAGAGGGATAAGAAATCAGCCTTGATGGAATGGTGTAGCAATCTTGATGGCTTGAATGGCCTAATTCTGCTGCTATGCTATATAGTCTTTATGGTCTAATATTCAATTTTCTTAGTAATTTTAAAATTTATTTACAATTAATAAATATATATTGGAAGTTCACAGACTTTCATGGCCATTTTGACAGTTATGACATAGGTACATCAGGGCACATGTCTTAACTGACAGTGCCTTGGGAAAATTGGATTGAGGAGGTGTAAGAAAACCAAATACCAGGAGCTGGTAGAGCAGTGCCAGAGATGGGTGGAGGGCACGATATGAACCTATAGAGGTGGGGTGCAGAGGTCTTACTTGTAATGACGGGGGCTGCAAAGAAAAGAGCCCTCAGGATCGATACAGAAGCTGCTGAATGAGTCTCCAGATGGCTGTGGTTCACGAGGTGTGACCTATGGATCAATGCTGCCGGGACACAAGCCAGGGTCTGATCAACTCTTGGCTGGGTCACCTGGGCAAGAGTGTCTGACGTTGTAAGACCCGAAACACTCGACAACCGCAGGTTACTTCACTGACAGTGTGTCCCAGCACATCTTGGGATGTATCTCAGCATCACCTTGCTGTCTAACCATTTATAGGAGCAGTGTTTGATTTTCAGACTTCAGCTGTGTGGGCCAGAGAGTCAGCAGACCAGGGTGCCTTGCTGCTCACCGTCAATGTGGAATTGTCCTGAGAGTTGTGTGTTGTGCACCAAGTGTTAGCAGAGCAGCCTTGATGGGCTGAATGGCTAATTCTGCTCCAGTGTCGTATGGTCATAAACATCCGCTAGCACTGAAGAAGAGCAAGGAAATTTGACCCTGCTTGTCCTATATTTATCTTAAGCAGCATAAGTGAAGCTGGATTCCATTTGTTTATCTTATTTATTTAGATACAGCCCGAACTGGCCCTTCCTGCCCACCAACTGCGCCGCCCAGCAACCCAGCTATTTTTACTCTAGTCTAATCACAGATCAATTTCCAATGACCAATTAACCTACTAACAGGTCTATCTTTGGACTGTGGGAGGAAACTGGAGCACCCGGATGAAACCTACGCCGTCCTGGGGGAATGTACAAACTCCTTAAAGGTGCACAGGGGAAGGAAAGTAGAAACTTGCTTACCGAGGACGCTGGATTTGAACTCAAGACCCAACGGCCCAAGCTAACTGATGCTGTGCCGTGGTGCCCCATGTTTGGAGAAACAGTGCAGGACAGGCCGTTTTGCCCCAGTGAGCTGCATTGCCCAGCTATAAACCAACTTTGGTGTATGTGATGTCCCCACCACTATTCTCAGATATCTTTCACTTCAGAACGGGAAAACATTTTAACAGCACCTTTCATGACTGCATGGTAGCGTAGCAGTTAGCACGATGCTATTATAGGTCTAGGTATTGGAGCTCTGAATTCAGTTCTGGCGTCATCTGTAAAGAGACTGCACATCCTCCTGTGGAATGCGAGTTTTCTCCGGGTGCTCCAGTTTCCTCCCACTGTCCAAAGATGTACTGGTTAGTAGGTTAAATGGTCATTGTAAATTGTCCTGTGATAGGTGGATTTATGGGTGGCATGGCTCACTATTCTACACTGTATCTCCATAAAGAAATAAAATTGAAAGTAAAACTTTGTATGTTCTTCATCCAGCAGAGTATTTTTCAAGTGTAGTTGTAATGTTGGAAATGTGGCAGTAATTAGGCACACAGTAAGTTCCCACATATGTGATGATTACCAAGTGTTTTATTTTATATATTGCGAGGAATAAATAGTAACTAGGTCACCATGGAGAAATCTGGTCTTTGAAAGAGTTCCAAAGGGTTGTTTCAGCTCCCAGAGAGCACAGACAGGACATTAGTTTAACAGGAGTTCAGTAGTGCAGTGTAGCACACTCTCAGTACTTCACAGGAATGTTGGCCTGAATTTTGCGTACAAATCCTGGAGTGTGGCACGGCCTCTCAATCTTCTGAAATTAAAACAGAAGCGACATTTCAGGTCAGCGATCTTTCATCAGAACTGGGCTTACCATCCCTTTCTTTCCATCATAAAACTTGTTACATCTCCCAACTTTTTCCAGTTCTGTTGAAAAATCCCAACTCTGACATGTTAACTCTCCTGTGCCACTACTGCCTGACCAGTGGTTTTCCAGCATCTTCTGTTTTTATTTCAGATGTCTTGCAATGTTTTGCTTTTTTTTTCAAAAAAGCATTTATTAAACTGTTGTGAATTGGGGTAATTTTCCTGTAAGCATGCATGCTCTGTCTTTATTTGCCCTCATCAATGTTTAAAATATATATGTATGTCTCTCTCTGTGACATAATCCAGAGCTTCTTCCCCAGTGAATTTAACAGGTAATAAAATGGCTAGGATAAAAACAGCCCTAGTCCTGATTTTGCCTCCAGAGGACAGACTGCCTCCTGATGAAGAGCTCTCCCTATCCTCCTCCTCCTCCTCCTCATCCTCCAGGAAAGCGCAGAGCATTGTGAAGCCAGCACATTTTCGGCCCATTTGGTTCTTGCTGATAGGTATTTATGTCCTCAGGTTTGTGCGTCTGTTAAAACTGCTTTTTGCAGATGAAATATTGTCCAGCAAGCGTGTCTTTGACAGCTAGCAGAGCGATGTGATTGACTGAAACGTGCACGGTAAGATTCATTTCTTTTTAAGTGTCGGCACTTGGCAAACCGGGCGTCTGTTTACAGTTAACCATGCAGTATTATGGTGAAGAACAGGGTTAACTTTTCTCAAAGTATTTGCTATTGTTTTATATGGACAGAAAGATGTTTAAATTTAAATATCTTAATACATTAAGTTACTGTATTTTTGTAATTTTATCTACAATGTGCATTTTGCTTCCATAAATGTTGCTTTCAGGTTGCCTAGTGTGGTAAGTATGTGCATTTTTTTATTGGTCATTGGTTCATTTCTATTTGCGTTGACCAGTGCGTTCACCTTGCAGGTACGACTGCCGGGGTCACTTACACGACCTCTCAGAATGCGATGCTGAGTACACTTGGAACAGAGATTATCAGTTGTCGGAGGAAGAGGCGAGGATTGACGCCCTTTGCGATGAGGAGAGGTATTTAGCCTTGCATACGGACTTGCTTGAGGAGGAGGCAAGGCAAGGTACTTCTTTGTGAAACAACTTTATCTTTTCACCAAATTCATTGTGAATTTCTGCAAATTTTACAACTGTCCTGTAATTTGACCATGCACTCATTCTTTTTGATATTCCTTATTTGACAGTACCCTGGGGAATTGGAAAAGGAATCCCTCCTTGTCAAAAACAGGATCTCAGCAGTAGTTAAATTAGCCGCAAAAGAAAATTGTACGCAACTAGTAGGGCAGAATGGAAACTAAGAATTATTGTGTTTTTCTCTTCAATAGGAAAGTTGATTTATCTGTGGATATATTTTGAGGCTTTTTTCCTCGATCACATTAAATTTTATTAGAGATGTGTTATAAATCTTTTCAGTAATTTAGTCCATGATCAGGTATTAAGTATTAGAATTTAATGAGTAGCTTTATGTTCATGTCAGATCAGATTTGGTGCCATTTAAGTCTAACGCATTTCTTTCCTCTCCACAACCCTCTGCCTTTGAAGAGGAGGAATACAGGCGTCTGAGTGAGGCCTTAGCAGAGGATGGCATCTATAATGCAGTTGGATTTGCTTATAACAGTGATTACTACGATCCATCACAGCCAACGGAAGAGGAGGAACTTGCTAAAACAGATGGCAAGTATTGAATTGATTATTTTGCTTAATTCTGTTTGGATAGTAAATTTTTGATGGGCATTTTTTAGGGCGTCACGATAGCACAGTGGTTAGCACTAAGCTTGACAGTACCATTGACCTGGCTTCAATTCCCACCGCTCCCTGAAAGGGGTTTATACGTTCTTCTCATGACTCCATGGGTTTCCTCTGGGTGCTCCAGTTTCCTTCCACTGTCCTCAGTTGGTAGGTTAACTGGTTATTGTAAGTTGTCTCCTGATTAGCCTAGGGTTAAATCAGGGGATTGCAGGGTGGTGTGGCTTGAAGGGCCTACTCCGTGCTGTATCTCGGTGAATTCAGTCATCTTCATGATGCTGTACAATTGCAGTTATTGGCCCCAAAATGCATCTAATGCACAAATAATTTCAAAATACTGCAAATAAATATCCAGTGTTAAAATTTTTCTTCTTTTTCTTCTTAAGCTGATCGCCTCTAATGGGTCATAAGCTACCAACAGCAGCCAGTCAGAGGCGTCTGTCCTGGGCTAGTCGTTCAAGTTTTCCCATCTTCTTGGTGTATCTTTTCTCTCCTAGGGATGAGGTCTTTTGGAGCTTCTGTTGCTATTTCTGAGTTTTTTTAACGGGGGGGCGGGTGGGGATGGGGTTGCTCGCCTCGTGCCCAGCCCTCCTGCTTGCCAAGAACTAATCATAGTCATGAGGCCATGATCGCCCATATTATACGACATGGCAGGTGATGATGGTGGCCCTGAGGGAAAGGACTGTGACCATTCATCCTATCTCTCTTTCTCCTTATTTTATACACATGTAAGGTTACTCCCTCAGCCTCCTAAGCTACAAGGGAGAAAGGTCGGCCTATTAGTCTCCTTATAAATCAAGCCCTCCAACTCAGTAAAGTCCTTGTGGATCCTTACTGCACCCCTGCGCCCTTTCTAGTCTAATCATATCTTTCCTATAAATTGGCAACCAGACTGCATGCAGTACTCCAAGTATGATCTCAGCACTGTCTTGTACAGTTGTAACATGATACCTCTTGGTTTGTATTCCTCTACTCCTTGCACGTCCATAGATCTGCCTGAATGTCTCAAAAGTATTGCTGTCACATCTGCTTCTATCACTTCCTTTGGTAACTTGTTCCAGCCACCTACCACTCTGCAGAAAGTAACTTCCCTCTCACCTTAAATCTTTGCCCTTGCCCTGCAGTATTTGAAATTTCCACACTCTGGGAAAGGTCCTTCATCATATGCCTCTGTAACTTTACATATGTACTATGCAAAAGACGTAGGTACATTTATTTATAGCTAGGGTGCCTAAGACTTTTGGACTGTACTGTATTTGTCAATGTGGATTGTAGAACGAGTTTGTAAATCTGTCGGGAGTAAAGGATGTTGGGAATGATGAAGGTGGAATGCCGAAGGAGGGGTGTGGGATAGGTGGCAGAGAAGGAGTGCCAGAGCGGTACAGACACGCCCAGCCCTGAAACACCAGGCAAGGTCATTTGATTCCAAACAGTTGGTTTACTGATGGTTACGGAATGTCTCTCTGGTGCTTCCCACCATCTCTCCTCTCCCTTTTCCCAGCCGTGATTTCCCTCTCCCTGCCCCCTTCCCACTCTCAGTCCACAATAGAGACCCAGATCAGAATCAGAGTTATAATCACTCACATGTGTCATGAAATTTGTTTTTTTTTGTGTACATAAAGTTGCAACAGTACTGTGCAAAGGTCTAAGGCACCCAAACACATATGTGTGGACGACTTTTGCACAGGACTGTACTTCAGCCTCCAGTGCTAGTGAAAACAAAAGTTTGTCCAGCCTCTCCTTACACTGCTCGCAGAGAAAACTGCAAGCAGTTTCAAACTCCTGGGAGTGCATATCTCACACAATGGGTCATGGACCCGGAATGCATTCCACACAGTCAAGGAAGCTCACTAATGCTCTACTTTCTGAGGCAGCTGAAGAGCACTGGACCTTTCACATTCATATTCACATCATTCTACAGGTCTGCATTAAAGGGCCTCCTTATAAGTTGCATCACTGCTTGGTATGGAAACTGCACTGTGGTGGACATGAAGGCTCTGCTATGGGTAGCCAAGACTGCCCAACGCATCACCGGCACCGACCTACCCACCATCAATGACATGCATACAGAAAAGGGCCAGTAACATCATGAAGGATACCACCCACCCTGCTCGTGGACTGTTTGTCACACTCCTATCAGGGAGGAGGCGACATAGCATTCATGCCAGGACCACCAGACTCAAAAACAGTTACTTTCTCCGAGCAGTAAGGCTGATCAACACTTCCACCCACTAACCCAACCCTAACCACACTACTTTATCATTTCCTGTCAGATTTACCTTATGTACAGACACTTCTGTGCCGAGCGTCACTTTATGGACTTAGAATCAATCTATGTATATAAGCTATCTTATGCCTTTATACCTAATGTGTTTTTTTTATTATTATTGTGCTCTTTATCTTTTTTTTGTGCTGCATCGGATCTGGAGTAATAATTATTTTGTTCTCCTTTATTTATACTTGTTTACTGGAAATGACATTAAACAATCTTGAATCTCATACCTAAATCAGTTCAATGTGCATCATTTGGGAAAATGCTTCAAATCAATTTATTGCTCATTTAGTGAACTCTGCAATAACCCAAGAGTAGATGGAATTAGTGTGAATAATCCAAGATAGTGCCATCGTCTGCTATTTCTACTTAGAGCAGAGGAGGTTGAAGTTGAAGTGCACTTTAATTTGTGCTTTCCATGTTAATCTATTGGCCACTTAGCCTTTGCCAGTGATTTGAGAATTCCAGGTCATGACTGCAGTGCTGAAGCCTGGAATTAATTTAGTTCTGTAGCGGTAATAAGTATAAATACTGTTTTAAAACCATAAGACATAGGAGCAGAATTAGGCATTTGGCCCATTGAGTCTGCAGCACTATTTGATCATGCCTGATTTATTTTCCTCCTTAACCTTTGATGCCCCGACTAATTAAGAACCTATCAACCACTGTTTTAAATATACCCAATGACATTGCCTCTACAGCCATCAGTAGCAATGCATTCCACAGATTCATCGCCCTCTGACTAAAAATTTCCTCCTTATCTCTGTTCTAAAGGGTTCATCCTTCTGTTCTGAGGTTGTGCCTTGTAGTCCTAGAGTCTCCCACTATTGGAAACATCCTCTCCTCATCCACTCAATCAGGCTTTTCAATATTTGGTAGATTCAATAAGATATTCCCTTATTTTTCTAATCTCCATTCAGTACAGGCCCAGAGCGATTAAGTGCTCCTCATACATTAACTATTTCATTCTGAGCGGATAATTCTCATAAACCTTTGGACCTCTCCAATGCCAGCACATCCTTTACTAGATAAGGGGTTCAATACTGACAAATGCCTTATAAAACCTCAGCATTGTATCCCAGATTTTATATTCTAGTCTTCTCGAAATGAATGCTAACATTGCATTTCCCTTCCTCACCACCAACTCAACCTGCAAGTTAAAGTTTAGAGAACCCTGCAAGAGGACTTCGAAGTCCCTGTGAACCTCTAATTTCAGAATTCTATGCCTTTATTCCTTCTACAAAAGTGCAATACTGTACACTTCACGACACTGTATTCTGTCTGCCACCCCTTTGCCCATTTTCCCAGTCTGTCTTAAGTCCTTCTGCAGATGCCCTGCTTCCTCATAGCTATTTGTCCCTCCACCTTCCCACTGAGGTTGGGTATGACAACAACGAGAGGTCATGGGTTAAGGGTGAAAGGTAAAATGTTAAGGGGAACCTGAGGGAAAACTTCTTCACTCAGAGGGTTGTGAGAGTGTGGAACGAGCTGCCAGCGCAAGTGGTGCATACAAGTTTGATTTCAATGTTTAAGAGAAGTTTTGATAGGTATGTGGATGGGAAGGGTATGGAGGGCTATGGTCCTGGTGCAGGTTGATGGGAATAAGCAATTTAAATGGTTCAGCATGGGCTAGACGGATTGAACTGTCTGTTTCTGTGTTATAATTTTCTATGACTGTACAGTCTGCGTAACTGGCCACAAAGCCATCAATTCTGTCAGCCTGTTCATTAACGTATAATGTAAAAAGTAGGGAAACCAACACTGACCCCTTTGGAACCCCTCTAGTTGCTAGCAGCTGTCCAGAGCAGGCCCCCTTTATTCCCACTCTACTCCCACTGTTTTGGAAAAGGATAGGTTGAGAGCAGTAGTTGGAGCATTAACTTAGAGAAGCAGGCTAGATGGACTGCAGACTGCATTTCAGGTCCAAAAAGCAATATTTATGCCAGTCCAACAAGTAATATTTATGCCAGTCCCTTTTAACATCCTTGAAATGTGCAAAAGTAATTTTTACTTGAGAGGTTTCTTTAAAAGGTTGCTCTGTCTTTGCCGAAATGACTGTGCGTTCTCATTAATTGTATTATACCTGGTTTGAATGTAGGATTTTAAGGCTAAATTGGTGCTGGAAGAGGGATATTTTCATGTGAATGCATGAATTGAATTGAGTTGGCCCTAACTCCCAGTGGAGCATAGGTCATCGATCTTGCGACTCCATCATCCTCTGAAGTCAATGGTGTGGTTGGAGTTTAGCGCTTCTGCATTCCATTGCATCTACTGTACAGAGGATTGGCCTATACAGCTTCACCAGAACCCTGCTGGCCAGCCTTGCCTTATTCCACCTCTCACAATGGGGATGTAGGGTTTGACTCTGAGAGGCGTATGAATGCATTACCTATTGCCTGTTACACCACTGGTGTTTAGGGCAGCAATGAAGGTCCTCCATCTCTGGTGGTGTCCAGGGTTTCTATCATTGTGTCAGTAGCTTCCTCTCGGTTTTCAGTACTGCTAGTCATGCAAGTCCTGGGTGGAAACTCAGGAATACCTTTGCACTCTGTAGGAAGATTCTTCATTGCTGTTTCCATGACAGTTTTGTTTTACTAGTTAGGGTTGTTAGACCAGAACTGAACCCTCGAACCTGGAGGAGCAGAGGCCCACTCTTAGTTTGGCCTCTACCCTTTGACCTGTTTGGCATGGGTGACCCTATTAAGAACCAAAGCATAAAACCCTGACTCCAGCCAAAAATTGCCCTCTGGGTCATTGAGGCACACAAACCTCCAAAGCACAGCAAGATTGTGGTCCTCTTGTATACTTGAGCTAAATTCAGTTTGAGAATGTATTCATTTAATAGCGAGGTGTACATGGAATCTAGGTTGGGATCTCCTGCGGCCATTCCCTCGGTCTTCAAAGATTTGACATTCCAACCTTTTTTTATGCCATAGACCCCTGGCGTGGCAATTTTTACTCTACAAAAAAAAGCTATGTTTAATGTACATTTACATTTTATGTATATTTGTGTATGTCACTAAAAGCATATTCCTTTGATCTATGTGGCAGCCGAGAATGATCATACAGAAGAGAACGAGGAGCCGTACACAGCTCCTGCTGGGCTGCTTGTCCCTTCTGATGTGGAAGTTGTAAGTATTGTAAACTTCCTTGCAATTATTGCATGCAGTGTATAAATGCATTTCATAGGAAAAGGTGATCTGGAGTTACATCCATCAATTGTAAAAGCAAACACAAAATCCACTCTCACTCAGGATCTCCTTAAATATTTCACCTTTTACTTTGAGTAAGCTAAAACCCGATTTGGCTGTGGCTAATTCCTACCTCATTTTAGACTGAGAACTTGACCCAATGCAAATCCCATGGGGCTTGGGTTGGAGAGTCAGGCTTCTGCACAAATAGTTTTGGTTCCTAATCGAAGACAATAGAGGGTCTAGAGCAGTAGTTCCCAATCTTTTTTTATGCTATGGACCAATCTCATTAAGCAGGGGGTCAGGAATCCCTGGTCTAGAGGAGGTTCACAAGAATGATTCTAGGAATGAAAGGGTTAATGTAGCCAACGTTTGGTGGCTCTGGACCTGTAGTTGTTGGAGTTTAGAAGAATGAGGGGGAATCCCATTAAAACCTATTGACTATTGAAAGGCTTAAATAGAGTGGATGTGGAGAGGATGTCTCCTGTGGTGGGGGAGTGTAGGACCAGAGGACACAGCCTCAGAATGGAGGGGCATCTATTTAGAACAGAGATGAGGAGGAATTTCTTCAGCCAGCGAGTGGTGAATCTGTGGAATTCATTGCCAAAGATGACTGTAGAGGCAGTCATTGGGTATTTTTACAGCAGAGGTTGATGGGTTCTTGATTAGTCAAAATGTCAAAGGTTACAGAAAGAATTCAGGAGAATGGAGTTGAGAGGGATAATAAGTCAGCCAGGACGAAATAGCGGAGCTGACTTAATAGGCTGAATGGCCTAATTTGTTCCTGTGTGTTATGGTCTATGATTATTCATAAAGGTGTTGTAATCTTTAAAGAAAAACCACATCTTCCAAGTTCTACCAATTTGTGGTTGTGAAGCATCATAGAGTCGTAGAAAAATACAGCATAGAAACCATTTTTCCCATTTAGTCCATTTGCCTACTCCCATCGACTTGCACTGGGACCATAGCCATCCATAACCCTACCACCCATGAACCTATCCAAGTTTCTCTTAAACATTGAATTCGAGCTTGTATGCTCCGCTTTTGCTGACAGCTCATTCCACACTCATGGCCCTCTGAATGAGGAAGTTTCTCTTTTTTTAAAAATAATCCTGAAATTGATTAGTCCTTTTTTTCATACCATATTTCTTGCTTTCCTTCAATGAACAAAAGTCACTTTTATGCTTGTGTAGATTATTCAGGTTTAGTTATTTTGGGATGCTACCACAATAAGTTGTGCTTTAAAGACACGAGAGCTTGTACAGATGCTGGAATTCCAGAGCAACACACACAAAATGCTGGAGGAACTCAACAGGTCAGTCAGCATCCATGGAAAAGAACAAACAGTCAACGTTTCGTGCTGTGACTGGAAAGGAAAGGGGGCAGAAGCAAAAATAAGAGAATGGGAGAGGTGAAGAACTCTGCCGTGGATGGTTCCAAATCCGCTTGCAAAACGTGAAGAGCTGAGCATGGGCAACTCCATCCCATAAATACCCAGAGCGGCAGAACCCCCAAAGAACTCATCTCCGGGAGAGGAAGGATCTTCAAAGATGGGGGCAACTTGAAAGACTGGCCCAGGACAGAGGATTCATTTGAGCTGCCGAGGGTGGCCCATGGCCCAGTAGGGGTGAAGAAGGGAGGGAGGAGGAAGAGTACAAGCTGACAGGTGATAGGCGAGACCAGGTGAGGGGGATGGTGCATGGTTGGGTGGGGGTGGGGAGGTTTTAAAGGTATTGCAGAACAAGTTACGTACTGGCCAAGTGTAAAATAATAACAAATGTACTCACAACAGAAAAATACTTCAAAAGGATGTTTCAAAGTTCAAAGTAAATTTGTTATCAAAGTACATGTATGCCACCATATACATCCCTGCGATTTATTCTCTTCTGGGCACACTCAATACACCCATAATAAAATAATAACCATAATAGAATCAATGAAATAGTGCACCAACTTGGGCTGGTGTGGAACAGACAACTGTGCAAGTAGAAAAAGAAAACTAATAATAATATGGAGAACATGAGATGAAGAATCCATAGGTTGTCGGAACAGTTCAAGAGTCTGATGGTTGAGGGGTAATAACCATTCCTGAAGTTGGTGGTGTGAGTCCTGAGACTCCTGTACCTCCTTCCCGATGACAGCAGTGAGAAGAGAGCATGTCCTATGTGATGGGCATCCCTGGTGATGGATGCTGCATTCCTATGACAATGCTTCGTGTAGATATGCTCAATGGTGTAGAGGGCTTTACCCGTGATAGTTTGAGATACAAGCCAATTCATATAATTGATAAATTGTGTTCTTGGCAAATACGCTAGTTATAAATTTACCAGCTGCAGATCGACAGATATTTTGTGTCTTCATCAGCTAATTGGTCAGTATTTTCAGATCCCAGTGTATTGATTGTAATGTGCTGGATTGATGAACCAGATTCGTACAGCAATATACAGTAGCTGATATTCTATCCTCGTGTGGGTGGAGTATTTAATTCAACTCAATGTATTGTAATGATGGTTCCACACTTGTCAGACGTGCCAGTAGCGTTATACTGTTCCCTTTTAACTTGTGTCGTAAATGCACCTTATTATGAGTTAATTTATTTGTGGTAATATTACATTCTGTGTTGATATGTATTTTATAATGTATGTGTTTTGCACCATAGGACATAGGAACAGAATTAGCACACGGAATGCTGGAGAACTCAGCATCTGTGGAAAAGAGCAAATGGTTGATATTTCAGGCCGAGACCTTTCGTCATGAGTCCTGATGAAGGGCCTTGACTCATAAAGATGCTGCCTGGCCTACTGAGTTCCTCCAGCATTTCCTGTATTTTGCTTGAATTTCCAGCATCTGCAGATTTTCTTGTCCTAGAAACAGAATTAGGCCTCTTGATTTAGGCTGCCATTCTATCATGGCTGATTTCTCATCCCTCTCAACCCCATTCTGCCCTCTCCCCAAAACCTTTGATCCCCAGAATAATCAAGGACCTATCAACCTCTGTTTTAAATATACCCAGTGAAGTTCCTCCACGGCTGCCTATGGCAATGAATTCCACAGATTCACCACTCTCTGGCTAAAGAAATTCCTCCTCATCTCCATTCTAAATGGATGCCCCTCTATTCTGAGGCTGTTCCCTCTGGTCTTAGACTCCCCCGCTTCTCCACATCCAATCTATCCAGACCTTTCAATATTCGATAGGTTTAAATGAGGTCCTCCCTCATTTTTCTAATCCAGTGAGTACTGACCTAGAACCATCAAATGCTCCTCATATATTAACCCTTTTATTCTTGAAATCATTTTCATGAACGTCTGTGGACCCCTTATTGTACAGTTGAATGACAATAAACTTGAGCTTGATAATTTTGTTTTCTCTCTCCCCAGCCTGGAACGTCAAAAATGCATGCCATTATTGAACGCACAGCAAAGTTTGTATGTAAGCAGGGAACACCGTTTGAAATCATGCTGAAAGCTAAGCAAGCCCGGAATTCTCAGTTTGACTTTCTACGCTTCGATCACTACCTGAATCCGTACTATAAGTACATCCTCAAGACCATGAAGGAAGGGAAATATGTTGCACAGACCGAAAAAAAAGTGGAGGAAAAACGGAGTAAGCTAAGATATTTCAGATCCTTTTAAGTTTCCTTTCCATATTCTGTCTTGATCGTGTCATTTGACCAGTCTGTGTTTTGTGAAGCTGCAAAATGTTCTTCAGCTATTTCACTCCTAAGGGGGCCTAGGCTGCCGACAGCAGCTCGCCAGAGTCCTGTCTCCTGGGATAGTCTTTCATATTGTCCCCGGATGTAGCCCATCTTGGTGAAGATCCTTCCTTTCTCAGCTATGAGGTCTTTGGAGTTTCTGCAATTCTGGGTTTTTTTACGGAATAGAGTTGCCAGGCCTGTGCCCAACCCTCTTCTCGCAGCCTGTGACTTGGGACCGGAGTTGGTAAAATGCTGCCATTGTTTACCATCAGCAGCAAGGTTGAAGGGGGAAGTGACGTTCCATTTTTTGTTGTAATTTTATCCTATGAAATCATCGTTGAAAATGATGCTTTTTGTTATGTTTGTACTGACCGAAATAAATTTTATTCATTCAATCATTCATTTCTGTTTGTGAATTAGTGAGACAGAAAACTAATTCGCCAAACTGAAGCTATCTGAAATGGCATTCAGAATCAGAATCACTTTGTTGCTAGAATTGATTGTGGTTTGGTGCCAACTATGAAACACAGGACAATGTTTGCTGAGCCTGAAGGTTGGGTCACAGATGTTTCATCGCCAGTTGAGATGACCTCAACTGATGACAAAATGTTTGTGACCTAACCTTCAAGGTCGATGAACAATCCTACAAATAAGCTGCAAACCCGAGCTACCGGCCTTCTATTTCATTACGCACAGAACAATATGGTGACAGACAACACAACAGCAACCAACCATTCACAGGACAATAGTGCAGATAGCCACGAGCGATCACCAATTAGCACAACGTCAATAATCAAAAAAAAAAAATGTGAACATAGGAACAGACGCAATAATTATCAAAAGAACAAAGAGTTTAGACAAGACCATTTCACGGATGTTGTGCAGGGATAGTTAGGGTATTACACCGTGAGTTTTGTTGAGAAGCTGGAGAGCTACAGGAAAGAAGCTTTGGAGGTGGTGATGGACTTGTGGCATTTTGGTAAATAGGTGACTGCTAGGGTGGGTGGCATCAGCAGTAATTTTTCTTCATTCTAGTGATAAACAGATCTTTTTTGCAACAGGGATTGTATCAATAAATGTTGTTATAAATCAACAGCAGCAGAGATGAATTTGAGTGGAGTTTTCATAATATAAACTATGACATTTATTAACCACTGCTCAAAATATCGAAAAGTAAACGAACGACTAACTTAACCGGAAGTTAACAGTTAGGCGACTATATCGAACAAACAGTCAAACTTATAAACCGTTCTTAACGAGTTCTCATCCAAGCACAGACTTAAAGTGGTAAATTCAAAAGTCCACGTGATTTATACAGTCATTAAGGAGAGACTTCCCCGAAACAATGATTCCCTTGAAGTAATGACAAATCTGCCGATCACAGCCGAGAGATGCCTTGTCCGAAGGAATCACAAAGTAATAAAGGAACTGACCTTTTTGACTAGGGGGTGGTCAGTGCACAAACCTTCCCGACCTTGCAGGGGTTTAACTCAAATGTGCAAGCTACAATTCCCGAACGAATTCAAAAAGGTCGATCATTCCCAAGATGCTGACGGACATTAACGTTACCCAATACTTTGCTCGGATAACTCTGGTCATGTCTTCACTCTCCGATACTGGACTGTAAGGGAAAAATAAACATGCAACAAACAAAACCGGTGGTGTCTCCAAACATCTGACCGGCAATAACAACGTTGCACAAAAATAAAAATGAGAACTGCGTCACATTGGCGGGCTTTGTTTAAATACTGTTTGGAACATGTCATCGGGTGACATAACATCACCTCACTGTCATGAGACAATTACATCAAGCTCACAAGATAATTACGTCATGCTCACGGAATATGTAACAATATGAATATTAGGTTTTTCTATTTTACTGAAAATGAAGATTGTAAACAGGTGAATTATACTTTTGCCGATGGGAAGACTGAGAGACAATATCTTTAATTAGAGGATAGTTTTAGTGTATGTCTAGAAAGGTGTGGCATAATTAGGATTTCTGAAGGACTTTGAGGGTGTTATCTGGCCCAAGAAGTAATAAAATGGAATGGCAATGTTTGGCCTTTAAATTATTGTCTCATGAAGTCCTACATAACAGAGAAGCATACTTTATTAAAAATAATGTGAAAGTAATGATTTCTCAATGGATGCTGGCCTCCCCAGCATCTAGGACATCTTGAAACGATTTGGCCTCCACAGCCGCCCGTTGTGTATATTTAAGGCAGAGGTTGGTAGATTCATGATTAGCCAGGTCATGAAGGGTTATGGGGAAAAGGCAAGGAGACTGGGGCTGAGAGGGAGAATGGATCAGCCATGATGAAATTCTGGAGCAGACTTGATGGACCAAGTGGTCTAATTCTGCCCCTGTATCTTCTGGTCTTATGGTCTAAGGTGCGATGCCTCAAAACGGCCGCATCCATCATTAAGGACCCTATCACCTAGGACATCCCCTCTTCTCATTGCTACCATCAAGGAGGAAGTACAGAAACCTAAGGCATTTACTCAACTATTCAAGAGCTGCTTCTTCCCCTCTGCTCTCCGATTTCTGAGTGGACGTTTAACCCATGAACACTATCTCACTACTTGTTTTATCTCTTTTTGCACTACTTATTTAATTTAACTTTTTTAGAATATATATAAACCTTACTGTAATTCACAGTTATATATTGCATTGTACTGCTACCACAAAACAACAAATTTCATGATATATGCCGGTGATATTAAACCTGATTCTGTTGAAAGAGGGAGAGTAGAAAGTAAATTGACTCTTAGACTATCAGGGTGTAACCAGTGTGTGAAGGCCATCTCTGAGTGTCCCTTGTTCTTTTTATCTTTGTAAGTATTTTGGATATTTAGTTTTTGATAATATTTTGTGACAGTGTTGCAAAGGGCAGACAAGTTTAAAAAGTGATGTAAAGACATCAGAGTTAGAGGCAAGAGTAGACCATTTGTCCCCTCATACTGGTTCTGGCATTTAATAACATGGTGGCTGATCTTTCCATACACGTTCGGGTCACTTTCAGCTCTCCCGTCAGTAACCTTCCATCATTAGGCTGGAAGTGCGGATGTTATTGATTGCATTGCGCAGCAAGAACAGTTCAACACCTGGGCATGGACTGATATAGAACATAGAACAGTACGCCACAGGAAAAGGCCCTTCTGCCCACAGTGTTGTGCCGAACCAATCAGATAAGCACTTTGGCATCTTCCCCTTGCCTTTCCAGTCCTGAAGAAGGGTCTCAGTCCAACACGTTGACTATTTATTCATTTCCTTGTTTGCTGTCTGACCTGCTGGGTTCTTCCAGCATTATTTCCAGTATCTGCAGACCTGCTCATGTAAATTAGTAACCTAATGGCTAACTAATCTCTTCTGCATATGCAATATTCATATCCTTGCATTTTTCTCACATTCATGTGCCTATCTAAACACCACTTAAAAGTTACTCATGTATCTGTCTCTACCACAACCCCAGGCAGCACATTTCAGACGCCTACCACTCTACCTTGCCCATCTCCTTTAAACCGACACCCCCTCCCCCACCTTAAATGCGTGCCCTCTGATATTAGGCATTTTTCACCCTGGGGGAAAAAGATACTGTCTGTCTACTCTACCTGTGCTCATCATAATTCTTATAAACCTCTATCAGATCTCCCCTCAGCCTCTGCAGCTCCAGAGAAAACACCAAAGTTTATCCAACCTCTCGTTATAGCACATGCACTCTAATCCAGGCAACATCCTGGTAAATCTCTTCTGCACCCTTTCCAAAGCCTCCGCTTCCTTCCTATATGTCAAGAAACATTTTGGCAACTGGCTGTTTTGAGTAAGAGTTTAAGCACTTATCTTTAATGTACTGTGATGGGACAATTGCCAGGTACCCCACCATTAAAGTCCTGGGCTTGGAGTTGAGCAGAAATTTGATTGGACAGCCACCAGTGGTTACTGGTGCAGGTTGGTCGTTTGGTATTCTACAATGAGTGATACTGATACTGCTGCTTCTGCTATCTGTGTGGTAAAAATAAGGAGTGTGAAGGAATGCACTCGATATGTCCCTGTGATACAAAATTATGAGGGGTATAGATAGGGCAAAACCAAGCAGGCTTTTTTCACTAAGGTTGGGAGGGACTGCAACTAGAGGTTAAGGGTGAAAGGTGAAAAATTTAAGGGTTACCTGAAGGGAGGTGTCTTTGCTCAAAGGGTGGTGGGTGGTGAGAGTGTGGAAAGAGCTGCCAACACAAGTGGTACATGTGAACTCCTTTTCAATGTTGAAGAGAAATTTGGACAGGTACACGGATGGCAGAGGTATGGAGGACTATGGTCCCTGTGCAGATTGGTGGGAGTTGGCAGCTAAAATGGCTTGGCATGGACTAGATGGGCCAAAGGGCCCGCTTCTATGCTGTACTTTTCTGTGTTCTAAAGTGCCTGCAAAGGGGCACACATAGTTCACTGATAAACTAAAAATGGGAAGGTGGTACCCTAGATTATTTATATGGTTTCAGACAGTTTGACAATAGACAATAGGTGCAGGAGTAGGCCATTCAGCCCTTCAAGCCAGCACCGCCATTCACTGTGATCATGGCTGATCATCCACAATCAGTACCCCGTCCCTGCCTTCTCCCCATATACCTTGACTCTGCTATCTTAAGAGTTCTATCTAACTCTTTCTTGAAAGCATCCAGAGAATTGGCCTTCACTCTCTTCTGAGGCAGAGCATTCCACAGATCCACAACTCGCTGGGTGAAAAAGTTTTTCCTCAACTCTGTTCTAAATGGCCTACCCCTTATTCTCAAATTGTGGCCTCTGGTTCTGGACTCCCCCAACATCGGGAACATGTTTCCTGCCTCTAGCGTGTCCAATCCCTTAATAATCTTATATGTTTCAATCAATCCCCTCTCATCCTTCTAAATTCCAGTGTATACAAGCCCAGTCGCTCCAATCTTTGAACATATGACAGTCCTGCCATCCCGGGAATTAACCTTGTGAACCTCTGCTGTACTCCCTCAATAGCAAGAATGTCCTTCCTCAAATTTGGAGACCAAATTGGAGTACACAATATTCCAGGTGTGGTCTCACCAGGGCCCTGTCAACTGTAGAAGGACCTCTTTGCTCCTATACTCAACTCCCCTTGTTATGAAGGCCAACATGCCATTAGCTTTCTTCACTGCCTGCTGTACCTGCATGCTTACTTTCAGTGACTGATGTACAAGGACACCTAGATCTTCTTGTACTTCCCCTTTTCCTTACTTGATACCATTCAAATAGTAATCTGCCTTCCTGTTCTTGCCACCGAAGTGGATAACCTCACACTTATCCACATTAAACTGCATCTGCCATGCATCTGCCCACTCACCCAACCTGTCCAAGTCACCCTGCATTATCTCAACATCCTCTGCACATTTCACAGTGCCACCCAGCTTTGTGTTATCTGGAAATTTGCTAATGTTACTTTTAATCCCTTCATCTAAATCATTAATGTATATTGTAAATAGCTGCGGTCCCAGCACCGAGCCTTGCAGTACCCCACTGGTCACCGCCTGCCATTCTGAAAGGGACCCATTAATCCCTACTCTTTGTTTCCTGTCTGCCATACAGGTAAGCATTAGAAAGGAGTATAAAATGCTAGCCTTCAGTTCAAGACCAATTGAATATAAATGGAACTGAATGTTAGAAAAGCTATATTGGATGTTAGTGAGACTGCGCCGGAAATAAATCGTCCATTATGTGCCAATTCGTATGATGGTGATTATGTTCTTTCCATGACCATAATTGTTCTTGGCAAATTTTTTTTTCTTACAGAAATAGTTCAACTTTGCCTTCTTCTGGGCAGTGTCTTTACAAGTCAGGAGACCCCGGCCATTATCGATACTCTTCGGAAATTGTTTTTCTGTATCAATGGTTGCGTAACCAGGACTTGTGATACGCACCAACTGCTTGTACGATCATCCACCTCCTGCTCCCATGGCTTCATGTTGCCCTGGTCGGTGCTGGGGGGTGGAGGGTGACTAAGCAGGTGCTACACCTTGCCCAAGGGTGACCTGTGGGCCAGCGGAGGGAAGGATTGCCTTGCATCTCTTGGTAGAGACACATCTCCACCCTGCCACCCCAGCCTGAAATAATGCATGCAATTTTAGCTCTTTACTTAACAAGAAACATTCTTGCACTGGAGATAATGCAGAGAAAGTTGCTGGAATGAAAGGATTGAGCCATTTAGACTTGTACTGGAGCTTAGAGGAATAAGAAGTGATCTTTTTGGATGTTAAGATTTGAGGTGACTGCACAGTATAACTGCTGAGAGATAATTTCCCTCCATGGGGGGTTTCAGATAAATTGCCACCTACTTAAGCAGTAAGGACCTACTTCATGCTGTCCTAACTGAATTGGTGATGCAAAAAGAAAACTGCAGATGTCACATTCTGGAGCAGAAAAGCACTGAATTGGAATCAGGTGTATTATTGAAGTGTCGTGAAATTTGTTATTTAGTGGCAGTATAGTACTCTGCAAAAGAATTAGGCACATGTATACAGTTGCAAGTAAAAGTTTGTGAACCCTTTGCAATTACCTGGTTTTCTGTATTAATTACTAATAACAGTATTGAATTTCCTCCATTTGTAGGCAATTTCTCTTATTGAGGACTGATGAACACTCAGGTCTTTAGAAATGCTTTTGTAGCTTTTTCCAGCTTCATGCATCTCTACAATTCTTCTAAGGTCTTCTGAAAGTTGTTTTGATCAAGGAATGGTGCACATAAACAGATCTTTCTTGAGAAGAGTGGGCTTTCTCAGTAACCTGACTTTGTCTTTTTTATAGGGCAGGGCACCTCCATAACCCACACCTTCAATCTCATCTCATTGATTGGAATATCTGACTCCAAATAGCTTTTGATAGAAGGCATTACACCAGAGGGTCACATACTTCTTTGAACCTAGACTGTGATTGTTTAAATTGTGTACTTGGTAATGATGAGAAGTATAATTGTTTGCGAGTTATTAGTTTAGGCAGATTGTTTGTGTTTGTCTATTATTGTGACCTAGCTGAAGATCAGACCACATTTTATGAGTAATTAATGCAGGAAATCAGGTTAATTGCAAAGGGTTCACAAACTCATTCTTGCAACTGTATAGCTAAGGCTTTGACAGAGTACTGTATTTGTCAATGTGGAGCGGAGAGTGAGGGTGTAAATCTGGCAGGAGCAAAGGATTTTGAGAATGGTGAAGGTGGGGTACCATGTTGGGGGGGAGGGGTGTGGGACAGGTGGCAGAGAAGGAGTGCTGGGGCCGGGGAGGGGGGGGTGTGGAAATGGCACAGATACCCACGCATCCAGTCCTGAGACACCAGGCAGGATCATTTGATTCCATGCAATTGGTTTATTGATCATTATAGAATGTCTCTCTGGTGCTTCCCGCTCTCTCCCCTCTCCCTTCCCCATTTTCCAGCCATGATTCCCCCCTCCCTGCCCCCTTCCCACTCTCTGTCCACAATAGAGACCCAGATCAGAATCAGGTTCATCATCACTCACATATGACGTGGAATGTGTTTTTTTTTTGTGCCTGCAGTGCAATAGATAAAATTACTACAATACTGTGCAAAAGTCTTAGGCACCCTAGCTGTGTATATGTGCCTAAGACTTTTGCACAATATTGAATGTAAAGAGTATTGTTATAATAAAATACATAAAAATAAGTATTATAAAAAGAGCAGAATAGTGTGGTAGTGTTCATTGACTGTTTAAAAATCTGATGGCAGAGGACAAGAAGTTGTTTCTAGAATGTTAAGTGTGTGTCTTCAAGCTCTTGTACCTCCTTCCTGATGATAGTAATGGGGGTTCTTTATGATGGATGCTGGCTTTTTGAGGCATCGCTTTTTGAAGATGTTCTCAATGCCTTGGGAGGCTAGTTTCCATGATGGAGCTGGCTGAATTTACCTCCCGCTGCAGCTTTTCCAGATCCTGTGCACCTCTATAGCAGACAGTGACGTAACCAGTCAGAATGCTGTCCATGGGACTCAGTAAGTGCAGCAGCATCTGCTCACCAGAGGGCACCGGGGGGAGATGTTTCAGACTGAGACCATGCATTAGCACGAATCTGCCGAGCTCCATCAACAATATAATTTGATTTTACTCTTAACTCTATCCAAGTCATTCAAGGCTAAAAGGGAAAAAAATGATATTTGGACTGGAAGAAAGTTCACTGTGATGCGAAATACACAAGATAGTTGAGATGCATGCCAAAATCAGATAAACATGATCTTACTTTAATAACGGAGCAGGCTGAAAGCACTATATGGAGTACTTCTGCAATCACACTGTAAGGATTGGTGCTGGAGATTCAGTTAATCAGTACATTTCATCAGAATGTTGATCAGTTTGTTATGAGGTTATGTAGTCTTACTTTTCTTCAACTACGCACCTTAACTTAAGGGATGAAGTAGGGAGTTTTCCCCGGTAAAATAAAGTGCATTGGGCAAGAAAAAAACACAGGAGGCCCTCTGTCTGTTGGGATCCACTATGGACATTGTGTCCTACTTATCTATGTTCAATACACAAGCCAGGGCAGTACGATATAGAGAGCAAGCTGTTGTCCATGTAGCGGGCTCCCACTCTTCACGCAGCTGATGAACCCAAAGGAACGCCAGAGACTGATACAGTTTGGTACCAGTAGTATCACAGGAGTTGTCAGTCAGCATTGAACTCAATGTAGGACTGCTTTAGGGACTCCAACTCCGGGCTTTTTTTTCACAAGCTCATAAGATACAGAGTGGTGCTAGAAAGTTTGTGAATCCTGTAGAATTCTTTCTGTTTCTGCATAAATCTGACCTCCAATGTGATCAGATCTTCACGCAAGTCCTAAAACTAGAGAACCCAATTAAATAAATAACACAAAAGACATTATACTTGTTCATTTATTTTTTTGAGAAAAATGATCTGATATTACATATATTTGTTGGAAAAAGTATGTGAACCTTTCCCTTTAGTAACTGGTGTGACCCCTTTGTATAGCAATAACTTCAAGCAAACATTTCTGGTAACTGATCAGTCCTGCACGTCAGTTTGGAGGAACTTTCCACAGTGAAGACTGCTACAAAATACTTATTTCCCCCGAGGCTTATTCCCAAAGCCTTCCCCATGAGTGGGCATAACCGTAAGTCAGCGGAGGTTTGAGATCTGAGTTTTCCTTCTAGATGAGCTGCCAAGCATGGCTGACAAGTTCCATTTGCCCGAAGCAATAGGTTTTAGAGCCTTTGCTCCTTATCCTGTCAGTAGAAGCTGTTCTCTGGGCTTGGTAGCTCAGGCACTTGCCATTGGGGCATTTAATAATAGTGGGAACTTAATCTCCACTACCTCCCTGGTTATAACAAACTTAAGAAACAAGAAAATATAGATTATTTAGTAAAAAATTAAGATCAGCAACTGTATACAAAGGGTAGTGGAAAGTGGAACTCTTTTCTCCTCAGAGAAATGGGTACTAGCTAACTCAGTTAATAACTTTGGGTTTAGTGTTGTTGAACTAAGGGATATTGTAGCCAAACTGGTTCTTTGGAGCTGAGATGCAGAAGCATCAATGAATAAAAGAAGAGGCTAAAGGGGTTCCCAACCTGGGGCCCACAGACCCCTTGGTTAATGGTAGGGTCCATGGCATAAAAGCAGTTTGGGAATCCCTGGGCTAGAGGGTTGACTAGTTTATTCTTTCAGTCAGTGGCCACTTTATTATGTATAAGAGTGGAACCCGGTGTAGTCGTCTTCTGTTGCACTTCAAGGTTTGGCATTTTGTGCATTCAGACATGTTCTTCTGTACTCCACTGTTGGAACGTGTGACTATTTGAGTTACTGTCACCTTCCTGTCAGCTTGAACCAGCCTGGCCGGTCTCCTCTGACCTCTCATTAACAATAAGACTGTTTCACCCACAGAACTGCTGCTCACTGGATTTTTTTTTTGTTTGTCACACCATTGACTATAAACTCTAGAGATTGTTGTGTGTCAAAATCCCAAGAGATCAGCAGTTTCCAAAATACTCAAACTACCCTGTCTGGCACCAACAATCAATCATTCCATGGTGAATGTAACTTGGATCACATTTTTTCTCCATTTTAATGTTTGGTCTGAACAACAACTGAATCTCTTGACCATGTCTACATCCTTTTATGGTATTGAGTTGCTGTTACGTGATTGGCTGATTAGATATTTGCATTAACAAGCAGGTGTACCTAATAAATTAGCTACTGGCTGTATGTTCCACAACGTGGACTTGTGTATTGCTACGTTTCTTTTAGAAAGGCACGTGGATGATAGAAAAATGGAGGGCTATGTGGGAGGGCAGGGTTAGATTTATCTTGGACTAGGTTAAAAGGCCAGTACAACTGTCGGCCGAAAGGCCTGTTGGATTCAGTTGTTTAATTATCTGCGTGTATTTTAAGTAGCCTTTATATGGATAACAGTTTACTATGCCTCTAGTGGCTCTCCAAAGTATAATTCTGGAAGCTTCTTAGCTTCTTTGTTCTGAAGGAGTATTTTCTCATTGGCTGATTTTATTGCAGTATTTGGGCTTTGGTTTCCTACCACTGTCCAAAGATTTACCGGTTGGTTGGTAGATTGTGTGATTAGGGTAGGGTTAAATCAGTGGGTTGCTGGGAGGCGCGGTTTAAAGGGCCTACTCTGTGCTGTATCCTATAAATAAATAAAATTTCCAAGTATTTTCTAATTGGATTATTCTTGTCTATGGAATTTTGCTTACCTCTATAGTATAAAGGTAACTGCATTGTGCCAGCTGTCGTCATCCTCTTCGCCTTTAGCTTTTCTTCAAAGTAATAAGACCCCTATCACTGTCCTGTTTCTGTTTTCTTTGTTGTATTAATTGTTGATAAAAAAATCTTTAGGTGACAAGTTTCGTGCCTTGTCTTTGACTCTGGGATTCAGAATACTCCAGAATCCTAGGCCTGTCTATCCTGTGCTGTACAGTTCTACGTTTCAAGCAAGTAAATCAGTGGAGTTGACGTATGATGTCATAGTGTTTCGCAGTTTAGAGCAGGCCTTTTGACCCAGTGTTACTAATTACATGAGAAGCTGCAGTGTTTACTGATATGGATCGTAATGACTGATTACTTACTTACTTACCTACTGCCTGTTTACCACTGGCGTAAAAGTCCTCCATCTTTGGGGGTGTCAATAGCTTCCTCTTGGTTTCCTCTACTGTCACCCATGCAAGTCCCGGGTAGGGAATACGGTTACACTCAAATGTCGAAGTATCATTCATTTGCTGTTCCTGTAACAGTTTTGTTTTACCAGTCAGGATTGTTATTCCTGAGTGGAACCCTCAAACCTGGAGGACCACTCTTAGTCTGGCCTCTACCCTTTGACCTGTTTGGCATAGGTGACCCTACCAAGAGTCAAAGCATAAGGGCCTGACTCTAGCCAACACAGCTCTCCGGTCATTGAAGTCTGCAAGCCTCCAAACCCAAAGACAAGGTTGTAGTTATCTTGGAGGACTACTTATACGAGAAGCTGCAATATTTACTGATGTGGATCATTAATCATGCAAAATATATACTGGATGCCTTGCTTGGGTTCCCAACCTGGGGTCCACATACCCCTTGTTTAACATATTATTCCATGGCATAAAGAAGGTTGGAAACCCTGCAGTTTAAAAGTTATCTACATGAGACAGCAGTGAGTGTTTACTGTGCATTACTGTTTACTGAAACATGTTCTAATTGTGACAGAATCTGTAACAGAATCTGGTGAAGAAGATGATGATGACAACGATGGCTCTTACCTCCATCCGAGTCTTTTTGCTTCCAAAAGTAACTCCAGATTGGAAGAGTTAACAAAGGTGAGTTACTGAGATCTTATTTTATGGATCAACACAACTAAAATATAAACAACAGGAATTCTGTAGATGCTGGAAATTCAAGCAACACACATAAAAGTTGCTGGTGAACGCAGCAGGCCAGGCAGCATCTCTAGGAAGAGGTACAGTCGACGTTTCAGGCCGAGACCCTTCGTCAGGACTAACTGAAAGAAGAGTGAGTAAGGGATTTGAAAGTTGGAGGGGGAGGGGGAGATCCAAAATGATAGGAGAAGACAGGAGGGGGAGGGATGGAGCCAAGAGCTGGACAGGTGATTGGCAAAAGGGATACGAGAGGATCATGGGACAGGAAGTCCGGGAAGAAAGACAAGGCGGGGGGGACCCAGAGGATGGGCAAGGGGTATATTCAGAGGGACAGAGGGAGAAAAAGGAGAGTGAGAGAAAGAATGTGTGTATAAAAATAAGTAACAGATGGGGTGCGAGGGGGAGGTGGGGCATTAGCGGAAGTTAGAGAAGTCGATGTTCATGCCATCAGGTTGGAGGCTACCCAGACGGAATATAAGGTGTTGTTCCTCCAACCTTCCCAGACGGAATATAAGGTGTTGTTCCTCCAACACCTTATATTCCGTATGGGTAGCCTCCAACCTGATGGCATGTACATCGACTTCTCTAACTTCCGCTAATGCCCCATCTCCCCCTCGCACCCCATCTGTTACTTACTTATACACACATTCTTTCTCTCACTCTCCTTTTTCTCCCTCTGTCCCTCTGAATATACCCCTTGCCCATCCTCTGGGTCCCCCTCCCCCCCCTTGTCTTTCTTCCCGGACCTCCTGTCCCATGATCCTCTCGTATCCCTTTTGCCAATCACCTGTCCAGCTCTTGGCTCCATCCCTCCCCCTCCTGTCTTCTCCTATCATTTTGGATCTCCCCCTCCCCCTCCAACTTTCAAATCCCTTACTCACTCTTCTTTCAGTTAGTCCTGACGAAGGGTCTCAACCTGAAACGTCGACAACTAAAATATAGTTGATTTTGACTCCGTCTCTGTTTAATTGTTTTTAATAATAATGCTTATGAATATCATACCTAGGGATTGGGCTTGAGTTTGTTTTGCAAAGTAGTCAATATCTCCTTGAAAGTGAGTCGTAGGTTGTGTTCACTGATCAATTCATGGGATAGAAGACAGCAAATGAGAACTGCATTTGTTTTCTAGCAGAGAAACAGAACCAGAGGAAGATTAAGTTGCTCCTGCAGAAAGTAAAACATACAGTACTGTGCAAAAATCTTCGTCACATGTATATAGCTAGATTGCCTAAGACTTTTGCACAGTACTGTATTTGCCAACGTGGAGTGGAGAGCGAGTTTGTAATCTGGCAGGAGTGAAGGATATTGGGAATGGTGAGAGTAGAGCAGTACAATGGGGTGTGTGCCAGGTGGGAGAGAAGGAGTACCAAGAACAGTAGGCGGAGGGTAGTGGGGTGTAGACACACCCAGCCCTGAGAAACCAGTCAAGGTCATTTGATTCCAAACAATTGGTTTATTGATCATTACAGAATGTCCCTCTGGTACTTCCCACTCCTTCCCCTCTCCCTTCTCCTTTTCCCAACCATGATTTCCCCTCTCCCTGGCCCCTTCCCACTCTCAGTCTCCAACAGAGACCCATATCAGAATCAGGTTTATCATCACTCATACATGTCATGAAATGTGTTTTTTTTTGTGGCAGCAGTACAGTGCAATACATAAATTTACTGCAGTACTATATAAAAGTATTGAGCACCCTAGCTGTATATATGTGCTTAAAACTTTTGTACAGTACTGTAGCTTTAGCAGCCAGTGACTGGCCAGAGAACCAGGCCTAATGAAAGATTGAATTCTGTTTTAGCCTCTGAAAGTCATGGATCCGGACCATCCGCTTGCAGCTTTGGTTCGGAAGGTACAAGCAGATGCCAAAAATGAGCAGAAGCAGCAGGAATCTAACAGCTCCGAGACGGTAGCGACTGTAGAAGGCACTTCAGATTGTAAGTATGCAGATAAGCACTTGCACCTCATTACATGCAAACAAAATCTGATGCCAGATCGAAAGCACGTTATGCATTTGCTCAATGTCTGCTGATGTTTTTCATTCTTGGAGGTATGATTGATGCTGGTTGTCCTTTAAGAAACAGGAGATATACATCCTTTCTTTGTGAGGAGCACTCAGTGAAGGTACCTCCATATGACCATAAGGTCATGAGATGAGGGAGCAGAATTAGATCATTTGGTCCATCGAGTCTGCTCCCCCATTTCATCATGCCTCATCCATTTTTTCCTCTCAGCCCAACCTCCTGCCTTCTCCCCATCACCCTTCATGCCCTGACTAATTAAGAATCTATCAACCTCTGCTTTAAATATGCCCAATGACCTGGCCTCTACAGTCATCTGTGGCAATGAATTCCACAGATTCATTACTCTCCTGCTAAAGAAATTTCTCCCCATCTCTGTTCTAAATGGACACTCCTCTTTTCTGAGTTTGTACGCTCTGGTCCTCGACTCTCCCACCATAGGAAATGTCCTCTTCACATCCACTCTATCTAGGCCTTTCAGTATTTAACAGGTTTCAATAAGATCCCTCTTCATTCTTCTGAATTCCAGTAGTATAGGCTCAGAGGCCCCTCACAAAGAAAGGTTGCAGATGCTGGAAATCCAGAGCAACACACACAAAATGCTGGAGGAACTCAGCAGGTCAGACTGCATCTTTGGAAATTAATACACAGTTGATGTTTTGGGCCGAGACACTTCTTCAGGACTGAGGAGGAAGGGGGAAGATGCCAGAATATCATCATCATCTTAAAGGACATCGAACATTTAGTCCGCCAGCAGCAACATACCTATGAGAATGAAAAACATCAGTTGGCATGATACAGGGACTGAGCTAATATATGCCTATTGAACTGTAGGAACAGGAGGCTATTTTTCTTGTTGCTTTGATAAAGGAGATCACAGCTAACCTGTGACCATACATCTGTCTTTTTGTCGGTATCCCTTAATACATTTCAACAAATACGTTTCAGTGACAAAAGTTTAAAGGGATTAGCTTTACTTGTCACATGTACATCAAAACATACAGTGAAATGTGTTGTTTGCGTCAAAGACCAACATCTTATATTCTGTTTGGGTAGCCTCCAAACTGATGGCATGAGCATCAATTTCTCCCCTTCTGGAAACATTGTTTTCCCTTCTTCCTTCCCTCTTCTTCTATTCCCCCCTCTGGCCTCTAACCTCTTTTCAGCTGCCTGTCTCGTCCCACGGGTTCCCTCCTTCCCTTTCTCCAATGGTCGACTCTCTTCTCCTGTCAGATTCCTTTCTCTCCGGTCCTTTACCTTTTCCACCCACCTGCCTTCACCTATCACCTTCCAGCTTGCCCTCCTTCCCCTCCTCCAGCTTTTTATTCTGGCATCTTCTCCCTTCCTTTCCAGTCCTGAAAAACGGTCTCGGCCCAAAATGCCAACTGTTTATTCATTTCCGTAGATGCTGCCTGACCTGCTGAGTATCTCCAGCATTTTGTGTGTATTGTGTTTCACTTTTGTTCTTTGTGCTGTTCTGTGAACATTGGTGATGTCATGTGTGGTGGTACTTGGTGGGCTGTCCCCAGTACATCCTTAGGTTAACTTGGTTAAAACGCAAACAGTGCACATTTCAACGTATGCATGTTGAATAAGCTCGAACCTGAATTTGAGTCTCTTATCTGTTGGGAAACGCAGGATGTCAGTGAAAGATTCTGCAATGCTTTTGATTATATGGATGTGCTTATTGCCTTGTTATGTGATGCTTAAAAGGTTCAGCCCTGTTGGTCATGTCTTGCTCAGTCCATTACACGTTACTGCTTGAGGGAAAAGCTATTGATCAACCGAAGGTAGATACCGAATGCTCGACGTCCACGTATACAATTTATTCTTGATTTCTTTGTGATCTCTCAAGGGAACGACACGTAGGCCTACTCAAGGTGTTACTCGCTCTTTGTACGGAAAGAATTTTTTAGCAGGTGTACATTATGCTAGTTATATATGCTAAACACGAGAGATTCTGCAGATGTTGGAAATCCAAAATAACACACACAAAATGCTGGAGAAACTCAGCAGGTCAGGCAGCATCTACAGAAATGAACAAACAGATGTTGTTTTGGGCCAAGACCCCCCTTCAGGACTGCAAAGGAAGGGGCAAGTCACCAGAATAAAAAGGTGGGTGGAGGGTGAAGGAGGACAAGCTAGAAGGTGATAGGTGAAGCGAGGTGGATGGGAAAGTAAGGGCTGGAGAAAGACGAATCTGGAGGGGAGGAGAGTGGTCCTTGGTAGAAAGGGAAGGAGGAGGGGCACCAGGGGGAGGTGATAGGCAGGTAAGAGGCCAGTGTGGGGAATAGAAGAAAAGCAGAAGGGAGGGAATTTTTCTTTTACCGTAAGGAGAAATCAATATTTCGGGCTGAGACCTTTCATCAGTTCAGCATTTTGTGTGTAGTTGTATATGCTGTTACATTTGTCCTTTCTTGACCGTGTCTTAGATGTAAATTTCTGTTCTACTAATACTGTATATTTCAATAACATTTTTGCAGTGTTACCCTCCACTTAAGTTCTAGCAATCTTTTCTCAAAAACTTTGCCTTGTGGCTTCTAACTGCATTTGGTTCAGGGATGTAAGATCATAAAGTTTGTGAATAGGCCAGTCAGTTCCTCGAGCTATTTTAGCCATTCAACCACCCAGGATTTTGGCAGGCCTGACATTCCGTATGTGGTAGTGGGGTGGAGATGCATTTCTCCCAAAGGAGGTGTGAGACGCTCCTTCCCTATGCCAACCTGCAGGTCAGCCTTAAGCAAGGTGTAGCAACTGCCTAGTCCCCCCACCACAATCAGGGTGATGTGAAGCCAGAGGAGCAGGTGGTAGATGGTTATATGATCAGCTGGTGCATATCACAGGTCCTGTGATATCACAAACAATATTGTACACATCCTACCTTTCCCCTTGATTCTCCTACTTTCCAGATGCTGAGATAACATTGACAGCCTGGACTTCTCCACTTTCCTCACCCATTTCAACCATCGTCCCTCTTTCAACTTACTTCAATGCAGTCCTGACTTTGTCATCAAATTCACAGATGAGGGCAGTGCCATTGAGCTCTGACACACTACCTTCATAGGTCAAATGATAGCTCTGACCTACATCCTTGTATTTCTAGCATACCAAAACCTCATGAACCAATACCAGGGCACTATCTTCCAGACAATCACATTAAGAGGTCTCCCATCCACAAACTCTGACCTGATAGTGCTCACACAGCCCAATCCATGATCCACAAACAGGGCTGCCCTTCGATTCTGCCTGCTCTTAACTCACTGAACATTTCGTCATATCTTGACTCTATCTTGTCTTTAACACAAGAGATCCTGCAGATGCTGGAAATCAACACACAAAATGTTGGAGGAACTCAACAGGTCAGGCAACATCAATGGAAATGAATTTGCCCCATTGTTGAAATGTTCCCACAAGCAATGGACTCTCCTTCAAATGCACCTCATCTCATGTTCTTGATGCTTATTGTTTATTTACTTTTTCTTTCTTTATGTATTTGCAGTTTGTTGTCCTCTGCACTCCGGTTGAATGCCAAAGTGAGGCAGTTTTTCATTGATTCTGTTATGTTCATTATTCTATAGATTTATTGAGTATACCCACAAGAAAATTAATCGTAGGATTGTTTTTATATAGGTAATAAATTTACTTTGAACTTCGAATAAACAGTTGATGTTTTGGGCTGAGACCCTTCATCAGGATTTAAAATGAAGGGGAAAAATGACAGAATAAAATGGTGGGGAAAGGGAGGGGGACAAGCTGGATAGGTGAAGCCAGATGAGTGGGAAAGGTCAAGGTTTGGAGAAGAAGGAACCTGATAGGAGAGGAGAGTGGACCATAGGAGACAGGGAAGAAGGAGGGGAGCCGGGGGGATCTGCTAAGCAGGTGAGGAGAAGAGGTCAGAGGCCAGAGCGGGGAATAGAAGAAGAAGAAAGGGGAAGGGGAAAATATTAGAAAGAAAATCCTGCCTTCCCTTCTGGGCTTGCCCCTCGTCCCGTCCCTTCCGGCCTTCATTTGGAATACCTCTGTAGCCCTCCATGATTTTGACAGGTTCCATCTCCCTGGTCTTAGCTGCCTTATTTGAATCATTGGTGTTTAGTCCTTGTATATTCCATCTATTATCAGGAAGACACTGCCAGTTCCCCTTCCATCTCTTTGGCAAAGCTTGGTCTTGTGCAGAGCAACTTCCATTTTGATTTGTTGTACTTACTACCATCGAAGACAAAATCATGTAACATTCACCTGGGGCTGAGCTACAACTGTCTTTTTGTTGGAAGAGTCTTTGTTCCAAATCTACCCTGGCACCTCATTCCACATCTGACTGATCGAACAGACAAGTGAAAGTGCATCTGGTCAGTTTGTTTGATCTGTGATTTGTAATACAGATGATTATTTATAAAGCACTTGGATCAATATTTAATCTGTAAAATATAATTAACTCTGTTAATGTCATTTGAAGGCAAACTTGAAGGCAGTGGCTGTATGGAGTTTGGAATCTGCATGGCCTCTTCTCATTGTTACCATCAATGAGGAGATACAGGAACCTGCAAACACACACTCAACATTTTAGGACCAACTTCTTCCCCTCCACCTTCAGATTTCTGAATTTTCATTGGGAAAAAGCTGTAGAAAGTTGTGAACACAGCCAGCTCCATCACGGGCATTGAGGATGCCATCAAAAGGTGATGCCTCAAAAAGGTGGCATCCATCATTATGGACCCCCATCACCCAGGACATGCCCTCTTCTCATCGCTACCGTCAGGGAGGAGGTGGAGGACCCTGAAGGCACACACTCAATGTTTTAGGATATATATAATATTTCTTATTTTAACTTGCAATTTTTGATACGTACTGCTGTCGCAAAACAATATATTTCATGATGTATGCTAGTGATAGCTAAACCTGATTCTGATTCCCTGTTGGGTGTGAAGGGAGTCTTAAAAATCAAAGAAAGCTGCTGATCTAAAATAAAAACAGAAAGTGCTAGAAAAACTCAGTTGGGGGCACTTGTGGGAAGAGAGTCAGAACCAATGGTTGAAGTCAAAGATTATTTGTCACACTTATGTGTCTTGTTAGCTTGTGATCGAGAGTGCATGAAAAACACTAGAAATGCGGTGAAAATGAGGCAGCTGCACACTGGGGAGAATAAATTAGTTCCACAATGACTTGTCATGTTTTGAATTTAGGAAAGGTTATCAGGTCCACAAATCACCATTGAAACCTGGCATATGCAGTCTTGTTCAAAAGTCTCAGCTACAAGTATCTGTAGCTGGGTGCTGAAGACTTTTCAACAGTACTGTATTTGTTAACATGGAGCAGAGAGAGTTTGTAAGTCTCGCTGGAGTGAAGGATGTTGGGAATGGTGAGTGTGAAGTGCCATGGGAGGGGCAGGTGGCAGAGAAGTGCCGGGGTGGGGAGGGTTGGCATGACAACGGGCAAGGTCATTTGACTCTGAACAATTGGTTTATTGATCAATACCTGAACCCTCCTCTCTCTCTCTTCCCTTTTCCCAACCATGGTTCCCCTCTCCCTGCTCCCTTCCCAGTCTCAGTCCATAATAGAGACCCACATCACAATCAGGTTTATCATCACTCACATATGTTAACAAATTATTTTTGTCGCAGCAGCATAGTGCAATACATAAAGTTATCACAGTACTGTGTAAAAAGTCTTCACCTTAGCTATATATATGTGCCTAAGACTTTTGCACGTACTGTAGGATAAGGGGGTGGAATGGCTAACCTTGTCTATATTTAAGCATAGTGGCTAAGTGAGCTATTGTCACCAGAATTCACATTGCAGAATTATGTCTTTGTTATTTGAAATTGAGAGAAATTTTCTGTAGGTCAAAAATCAGAATCAGGTTTAATATCACGGGCATATGTTGTGAAATTTTTGTTTTGTGGTGGCAGCAGTACATTCCAATACAAAATAATAAAAACCATAAGTTACAATAAAATATATATAACAATTAAATTAAGAAACTAGTGCAAAAAGAGAGCAAAAAATATTGAGGTCTTGTTGATAGGTTCATGAACCGGTCAGAAACCTTGTTCGCGGAGGAGAAGAGGCTGTCATCCTTAAACGTTGTGTGTGTGTCTTCAGTTTTGTGTACCTGCTCCTTGAGGTTATGTCCTCACTGATGGGGGTCCTTAATGATGGATGCCGCCTTCCTGAAGCATAACCAACTAAATGAGATAATGTCACAAATCCATTATAATTGTCAACTACAGAGCTGCAGAAAATTGTAAACTCAGCAAGCTCCATGATGGGCACAGACCTCTCCAGCATTGAGGATACTTTCAAAAGGCGATACCTCAAGAAGGCGGCATTCATCATTAAAGACCTTCACTGTCCAGCATATGCCCTCTTCCCATTGCTGCCATCACAGAGGAGATACAGAAGCTTGAAGATTTTAGGAGCAGCCTTCCCCTCATCTAAAAGACTTCTGAATGGTCCTTGAACCCATAAACAATACCTCATTTTTTACACTAATTTGTATTCCTATTATAATTTAAAACTAATTTTTTTATAGAATAGTACAGTACAAGCCCTTCGGCACACATTGTTGTGCCAACCCTTAAACCCTGCCTCCCATATAACCCACCCACCTTATATTCCTCCATATACCTGTCTAGTAGTCTCTTAAACTTCACTAGTGTATCTGCCTCCACCACTGACTCAGGCAGTGTGTTCCACGCACCAACCACTCTCTGAGTGAAAAACCTTCCTCTAATATCCCCCTTGAACTTCCCACCCCTTACCTTAAAGCCATGTCCTCTTGTATTGAGCAGTGGTGCCCTGGGGAAGAGGCGCTGGCTATCCACCCTACTCCTCTTAATATCTTGTACACCTCTATCATGTCTCCTCTCATCCTCCTTCTCTCCAAAGAGTAAAGCCCTAGTTCCCTTAATCTCTGATCATAATGCATACTTCTAAACCAGGCAGCATCCTGGTAAATCTCTGTACCCTTTCCAATGCTTCCACATCCTTCCTATACTGAGGCGACCAGAAATGGATACAGTACTCCAAATGTGGCCTAACCAGAGTTTTATAGAGCTGCAACATCACCTTGCGACTCTTAAACTCTATCCCTCGACTTATGAAAGCTAACACCCCATAAGCTTTCTTAATTACCCTATCCACCCGTGAGGCAACTTTCAGGTTTTTATGTATTGCACTGTACTACTGCCACAAAACAACAAATTTCATGACATAGTGTATAATGTTGGTGATAATAAACCTGATTCTGATCCTAAACCTTGGCATTTCAAGTTTTTGAGGCCTGCTTGAGTTTTGTTGATGGTACTTATGGAATGATAAAATTGATATGGCACAGAAGGAGACAATTCAGCCATCCCTGTCTATCAATATTTGCCATTAGATATTCATGCATGACCTTCCATACATCCATCTCTCTCATTCTCAGTTCCCAAGTCCTGCTCTAAGGCTATTGTTAATACTTAAACTGTCAAATTTTATTTAGAATCCTATTGGCATGTTGGATTGGTATTGAACTGTATAATTTCCAACCACTTACTGTATTTGTTTACTTGCCATTTCGACCATAAGATATTGGAGCAGATTTAGGCCATTTGATCCACCAAGTCTGCTCTACCATTCCATCATGGCTGATTTGTTATCCCTCTCAACCCCATTTTCCTGTCTGCTCTGTGTAACTGTTGACACCCATATCAATCAAGAACCTTTTCAACCTCCGTTTTAAATATACCCAACAGCTTGGTCTTCACACCTGCTGTAATGAATTCCACAGATTCATTACCCTCTGGATAAAGAATTCCTCCTCATCTTTGTTCTAAAGCAAGGGTTCCCAACCTGGGGTACCGCTTGGTCAGTGTTATTGGTCCATGACATGGACGTTGGGAACCCCTTATTCTAAAGGGATGCCCTTCTATTTTGAGGCTGTCCCTCTGGTCTTAGACTCCCCCCATTACAGGAAATATCCTCTCCACACAGTTGGCACTTTGGTAGTTCATCAGCATTGATGAAGTCGTGTAATTTAGTATCAATTATTTCAAAGCTGCATTGAATACTGATAAATGCATATGTGGTTTGTCAAGTGTGATTTGCTTAATTAAGTTTTCGGGTATTTTTGATAGAATCCAGTTAAACTCTATTTTGACAGCAATTACTTTTCTATCTGTTCTAATAGGAATCGCAACCGTTTAGCATTGCAGTGTGATAAACATGAACGTGATTTCATACAACACTGGTTACATTTTTGAAGAAGTACTCATCAGCTGTTCTAGTAGAGGGGCTGCTATGAACAGAAGTGAAACTTATTGTTGGTCTGTGGCCTCTTCTGCCATGATGAGGCCACTCTCAGATTGGAGGAGAATATTCCGTCTAGATAGCCTCCAACCTGATGGCTTGAACAATGAGTTTTCCAATTTCCAGTAATTTCTCCTCCCCTTCCCCCTTCTCTCCACTTATTCCCCAGTCTGGCCTCTTACCGCCTCCACTCATCTGCCTGTCACCTCGCCTTATGCCCGTCCTTCTTCCCTTTGTCCCATGGTCCACTCTACTCTCCTTTTTCTCCAGCCCTTTGCCTTTACACCTACCACCTTCCAGCTTCTTCATTTTCCCTCTCCCACCCACCTAACTTCATCTATCACCTTGTCCTCCTTCCCCTCCCTCCTCCTTATTCTGGCATCTTTCCCCTTTCTTTCTAGTTCTGATTTTGAAGGGTTTTGGCCCCAAATGTCGACTGTTTATTAATTTCTGTAGGGTGCTGCTTAACCTGTTGAGTTTCTCCAGCATTTTGTTTCTGTTACTCCAGGTTTCCAGCTTCTGCAGAATCTCTTGTGTTTATAAGTGAAAACTGACAATTTCATAATAGCTTTTTGAAAAGTGGTAAAAGTAATTAGGCACAGTCTTCATTATATGATTTTTCTCTTACAGCGTCAGTGACAACCATGTATTATGGATATTATATGATGCCCGATGGTACATATTGCCTCACACCACCACCGCCCGGAATGGATGCTACTGCTTATTATAGCAGCTTACCTTCAGAGATGGCCACACCAACTACAACAGGGGCGTCAGCAACTTCAGCATCTGGAACCACACCTCCACCACCTCCAGAAGGGGAGAGCAATAATAGTCAGGGCAGCTCTACTACCACCACAATCAGGTGGGATGTTTTAACTTCAACAGTTAGCTTCCCCTGGTTTTAAAACTGTTTGTAGAAAGAGGTGGCACAGTAGCGTAGTGGTTAGCACAAACGTTTTACAGTACCAGTGACCTGGGTTCAATTCCCGCCACTGCCTATAAGGAGTTTGTACGCTCTCCCCGTGACCACGTAGGTTTCCTCCCACAGTTCAGCGACGTACGGTTTAGTAAGTTAATTGATTGTTGTAAACCAACCCTTGATCAGGCCGGGCTTAAATCGAGAATTGCTGGGTGACGTGTCTTGAAGGGCCTGTTCCCTGCTGTATCTCAATAAATAAATAATTTACCAGTGGCTTCTTTTGCCGTTTTGGGCAGATTGGGCACTGTAATTGTGGTGTCATTGCAGCGTAGTGGTTAGTGTAGCTCAGGGCGTTGGAGTTCGGAGTTCAATTCCAGTGTATTCTCTCTGTTCTCCCTGTGAGTGCTCGGGTTTCCTCCCGGTTAATTGGTCATTGTAAATTGTCTTGTGATTAGGCTAGGGGTTAGATAGGCAGGTTGCTGGGTGGCACGGCTTGGCAGGCAGAATAGCTTGTTCCGCAATGTAACTATAAATAAAGTGAAAATTAAATTGAATAAAAATGCAATAAACCCATCTTGGTCTGGCTCTTCTTTTCTTCAGTTCGCCGATATATTATTCAGAAAGTATAGCCATCGCTGGCAGGGCCAGCATCTATTGTCCATCTCTTAATTTGACCAGGTCTGGGTAGGTATAGAGTCAACCATATTAGTGGGTTATGTGAAAGAGAAACCAGGTAAGGGTGACCTTACCTGCAGGACTTTAGGGAACCAGAATTTTAATGGTAATCTAAAGGTGGCTGAGCAAGGATGGAGGAGGCTAAGGTGGGATCTAATAGAAATATACAACATTGTGAAGGATGTCGCTGGCTCAATAGTAAGAATTCTTTTTCCCCGTTATGGAGCTTTCAAGGGGAGAGTAGGTTAAGGATAATCACAAGAGATCCAGATGCTGGAAATCCAGAGCAACATGCACAAAATGCTGGAGGAACTCAGTAGGTCAGGCAACGTCTATGGAGTTGAATAAATATTCGACTTTTTGTGTCGAGACCCTTCAACGAGTATGGAAGGAATGGGGAGGAAGCCAGAATTTAAAAAAAAGTGGTTTCCTTGGCTATGACCTGCCAGTTTGTATCCCTTCCCTTCCCCTCACCTTCTCACCCCAAGAATATTTGAAATCTGGAACAGAGGAGTTGATGGAGGCAGGTGTTCTTGCGACATTTAAGTCATAGCCAAGCAACCACTTAAATCATCAAGAAGTGAAAGCTGGTAAATAGGACTAGTACAGATAAGTACTTGATAGCTAGCCTGGAAAGTCCCAGTGCCTATCTTTTCTCCTTGCCCTCCTATCACCACCCACTGGGTCCCTCCTCTTTCCCTCTCTCCCTTGGTTCACTTTCCTCTCCTATCAGATTGCTCCCTCTCCAACTCATTACCTTTCCCCACCTACCTGGCTTCATCTATCACCTTCTAACTTGTCCTCCTACCCCTCCCTCCACCTTGTTATTCTGTCTTCTTCCCTTTCCTTTCCAGTCCCGATGAAGGGACTCAGCCTAAAGCATTGACTCTTCATTCCTCTCCGTAGATGCTGCCTGAGCTGCTGAGTTTCTCCACATTTGTTGTATGCTGCTCTGGATTCCAAGCATCTGCATAATCTCTTGTGTGTATTACACCACGCTATTATGTTGTCACCGTTTTTATTTGCTTATTTGTACAATTTAACTGTCTTGTATTTTCCAGTGCTGCAGCTGTGGTTCCAGTTATTATCCCTCCTCCCCCTGACATCCAACCAGTTATCGACAAACTGGCAGAGTACGTCGCTAGGAATGGAACAAAGTTCGAATCTAGCGTCAGAGACAAGAATGATACAAGGCAAGTGGAAATAGTTTAGTGATTTTATTATGGAATCCTGTATGTTAACTCATTCCATGATAATTTCAGAAAACTGATCTGCAAAACACGTAGTGTTCCATTGATATATTCGTCTGTGACACATGGACATGACCAATGTGGCAAGACTAGTGTTTATGGACTGTTCCAAGTAGTCCTTGGGATGGAATGAGTCACCACGTGGTAGTGTGGTAGAAAAAATCTACCCACCTACATCAACGGAACTGTAGTGGAGCGTGTATCAAGCTTCAAATTCCTTGGTGTCCACATTTCCGAGGATCTCACCTGGTCCCTGAACTCCTCCATCCTGATCAAAAGGCGCAACAGCGGCTTTATTTCCTGCGGAGCATGAAGAAAGCTCACCTCTGTCCCAGGATACTGACGAACTTTTACCGCTCACCAACTGCATCTCAGTGTGGTATGGCAATTGTTCCCTATCGGACCGCAAAGCACTCCAGCGTGTGGTGAAAACTTCCCAGTGGATTATTGGCACCCAATTGCCCACCATTGAGGACAGCTACTATAAACACTGCCTGGGCAGGGCGAAAAGCATTATCAGGGATGTATCTCACCCTAAGCATGGACTTTTTACTCTCCTCCCATCCAGTAGGCGCTATAGGAGCCTCCGCTCCCACACCAGCAGGTACAGGAAGAGCTGCTTCTCTGAGGCTGTGACACTGCTGAACCTGTCATCACAGCGCTAAGCAGTATTACATCCGTATTGTACTGTCTCAGTACTTTTATATTTGTGTGCTGTAGCACTTTTTTTATTCGCAGTTATTTTGTAAATAACACTATTCTTTGCATTTCTGGTCAGATGCTAAATGCATTTCATTGGCTTTGTATCTGTACTTGGCACAATGACAATAAAGTTGAATCTAATCTAAAGATGAATCTAAAAGGGAGCTGAGAATACAGGTCCATAATTCATTGAAATTGGCATCACAGGTAGGTAGGGTCATAAAGAAAGCTTTTGGCATATTGGCCTTCATAAATCAAAGTACTGAATCGACGAGATGGGATGTTATGTTGAAGTTGTTTAAGATATTGGTAAGGCCTAATTTAGAGTAATGTGTGCAGCTTTGGTCACCACTCTACAGGGAAGGTGCAATTAAAGTTGAAAGTGTGCAGAGACAATTTACAAGGATGTTGCCAGGTCTGGAGGACCTGAGTTATAAGGAAAGATTGAATGGGTTAGGACTTTATTCCTTGGAACATAGAAGATTGAGAGGAGATTTGTAAGAGGTATACAAAATTATGAGAGATATAAATAGGGTAAATGCAAGCAGACTTTTTCCACTGAGTTTGGGTGGGACTACAACCAGAGGTTATGGGTTAAGCGTGAAAAGTTTAAGGTGAATGTGAGGGATGACTTCTTCATACAAAGGGTTGTGAGAGTGTGGAATGAGCTGCCAGTGCAAATGGTGCATGTGAGCTCAATTTCAACATTTAAGTGGAGTTTGGATAGGTATAAGGAAGGTAGGGATATAGATGGTTTATGATCCCGGGGATCAGGTCAATGGGATTAAGCAGTTTTTGGCATGGAATAGATGGGCTGAAGGACTTGTTTCCGTGCTGTTCTTTATTTATGATTCTATGACCATTTTGACCTGCTGCAGATCCTATGATGAACAGGCTAATGGATTACGAGTTATCAACGCCTTGACCCAATGGCACTAGAAGGTTGAGAGTATGATTTCTAAATTGGAATGGTGTGTGATTTTGGAGAAGTGCTGTTGAAGATGCATTTGGAGATGAAATGTGCTTCTGTCACAGAGCTTTGCTCGTGGAGGGTGTGGTAATTGTGGATGGGCAGTCTGTAAGTTGGAGTTCTTTTCATGTGGGCAGCACTACTGGTGAAGCTGCACCATTGGTTAATGATTTGTATCTGGTAAATGCCAGACAGATTCTGAGGGATTAGTAGACAGTGTACTTGCAGAAGAGAACCTGCTCTTGTGACCACTGACTGTTGGTGGCCCAATAAAGCTTCTGGTCAGTGGTGCCCCCTCCGGATGTTGATGGTGGATGGAGGGGAGTTGAATTATGAACTGTGATTTGTGAGCTTATGATTTATTTAACTGGTTAACTATGCTCATTAACTGACTTGTTGACCAGTTAACTCTGACTGGGGATTAACCATGACTTTTTGGAATCGATCATTGTCTGTGTGTCTAATGTTGAATGGGATAGGGGCAAAGTGTTGAAAGTAGGTTTTCAAATTGAAGTGTGAAATGAACCAGTGGATTCAGATCTAGGTATACACAGGAGGACGGAGAATATTTGACTTGGATCTGAAGTTGTTCTAATTCACTGGGCTTTGAGAATGATTATGTAGGAAGAAATGAGATTGGAAGACAAGAGGATAAATCATTAAACTACTTAAGGAGCAAATTTGATCAGGATTCCTTGGTGTGTTTTTTTTTGATTGAGCTTGATTGCTCTTTTGTCAGTTGTTGTAATGTGAACAAAGTCACCGGAGAGAAGTTAGTGAATAGTTTATTCAACAAAAACGAGGTAGCAGACATCACATTTCTTTTGGAGGAAGAGCTCTGTTTGACCCAATATTACGTGACATTTTTATATGCTAAAGATCAAAGAACAATCCTACATTTACAGTATATCTATAATGCTTCCTTTGAATTATGTACAACTTAAACACATCTCCTTCTTCACACCCACACTCCAAACACCCAAAATGAATGTCAATCAGCATTGTTTTGTTTTTCTAATTAATTGCTGTTCACAGCTCTAGAAACCTCTTATGCAGAGCTTTTTTAAAAATATAATCTACACTCCACATTCAGGTCCAAAGATTGGTTGTTGAAGTTAATATCTTACTATGCACCCTAATTCTAGAATATGCCTGCATTGTGCCTCCTTTATCATAGACACTTGTTATCGTAGTTTGAGTGTCGTAAGTCAAATGAGATGTTCCCAAGCAATGGCAGCAATTGAAACACTCAACTTAATGCCCTTGGGATAGAGAAAAGAGAAACGAGTTTGATTATTCCGCCTCCCCCAACCACTTGATTACTGGCTAGCATTTGCTAGCCGTAGTTCGTGACCTAATGTCTATAAAGTTAAGATGGAATGAGAAACAGAACAAAAATAAATTTTTAGAAGGACCACTGAAGTGCTTCAGGTTATATCTGATTTCTGTAAGTAACCACATACTCAGGATGAGCAGGAAGAAGGTGAGGTATAACCTTAAGTGCAATCAATATGCAATGCAGTTATTTGTATGATGGGATTCCACAGTATATTATATATAAGTGAGATCTACTGTGGCATGCAAAAGTTTGGGCATCCCTGGTCAAAATTTCTGTTACTGTGAATAGTTAAGTGAGTAAAAGATGAACTGATTTCCAAAAGGCATAAAGTTAAAGATGACACATTTCTGTGATATTTTAAGCAAGATTACTTTTTAATTTCCATCTTCTACAGTTTCAAAATAACGGAAAAGGTCCTGAAGCAAAATTTGGGTACCCTGCATGGTCAGTACTTAGTAACACCCCCTTTGGCAAGTATCACAGCTTGTAAATGCTTCCTGTAGCCAGCTAAGAGTCTTTCAGTTCTTGTTTGGGGGATTTTTGCCCTTTCTTCCTTGCAAAAGGCTTCTAGTTCTGTGAGGTTCTTGGGCCGTCTTGCATGCAGTGCTCTTTTGAGGTCTATCCATAGATTCTCGATGATGTTTAGGTCGGGGGACTGTGAGGTCCATGGCAAAACCTTCAGCTTGCGCCTCTTGAGGTAGTCCATTGTGGATTTTGAGGTGTATTTAGGATCATTAACCTGTTGTAGAAGCCATCCTCTTTTCATCTTCAGCTTTTTTACAGACGGTGTGATGTTTGCTTCCAGAATTTGCTGGTATTTAATTGAATTCATTCTTCCCTCTACCAGTGAAATGTTCCCCGTGCCACTGGCTGCAACACAAGCCCAAAGCATGATCGATCCACCCCTGTGCTTAATTGTTGGAGAGGTGTTCTTTTCATGAAATTCTGCACCCTTTTTTCTCCAAACATACCTTTGCTCATTGAAGCCAAAAAGTTCTATTTTAACTTATCAGCCCACAGGACTTGTTTCCAAAATGCATCAGGCTTGTTTAGATGTTCCTTTGCAAACTTCTGACGCTGAATTTTGAGGTGAGGACGCAGGAAAGGTTTTCTTCTGATGACTCTTCCATGAAGGTCATATTTGTGCAGGTGTCGTTGCACAGTAGAACAGTGCACCACCACTCCAGAGTCTGCTAAGTCTTCCTGAAGGTCTTTTGCAGTCAAACGGGGGTTTTGATTCGCCTTTCTAGAAATCCTACGAGCAGTTCTCTCGGAAAGTTTTCTTGATCTTCCAGACCTCAACTTGACCTCCACTATTCCTGTTAACTGCCATTTCTTAATTACATTATGAACTGAGGAAACGACAATCTGAAAACGCTTTGCTATCTTCTTATAGCCTTCTCCTGCTTTCTGGGCATCAGTTATCTTAATTTTCAGAGTACTAGGCAGCTGCTTAGAGGAGCCCATGGCTGCTGATTATTGGGACAAGGTTTGAGGAGTCAGGGTATTTATAAAGCTTTGAAATTTGCATCACCTGACCTTTCCTAACGAAGACTGTGTCAAGCCATAGCCCTAACAAGCTATTTAAGGTCTGCGACCTTGGTAAAAGATATCTGAGAGCTCAAATCTCCTGGGGTGCCCAAACTTTTGCATGATGTTCTTTTCCTTTTTTCTCACTCTAAAATTGTGCAAAACAAAAATCGTACACTAATCTTGCTTAAAATGTTGAAAAGAATGTTTCATCTTTAACTTTATGACTTTTGGAGATCAGTTCATCTTCTACTCACTTAACTATTCACAGTAACAGAAATTTTGACCAGGGGTGCCCAAACTTTTGCATGCCACTGTATATGAATTATCTGAGTATTTGTATTCTAAATTTCAGTTATTTGAAATGTGCCAGAGAGAATTTTTTTTTTTTAAGAGCAGCAAAGTTCATCAAGCACATACACACAAACCCACCAGCAAGGTCATGCTCTCTCCTCGCTGCTGCCATCAAGAAGGTGGTACAGGAGCCTCAGGACTCTCACCACCAGGTTCAGGAACAATTACTACCTCTCAACCATCAGGCTCTTGAACCAAAGGGGATAACTTCACTTTTAAGGACTCCATCTCATGTTCTTGATATTTATTTCTTATTTATTATTATTATTTCTTTCTTGTATTTTCACAGTTAACCAAAGCTGCACACAGTACTCCAAGTTAGACCTTGCCAATGTCTTATGCAACATCAACACAACATCCCATCATTTAATACTTTGATTTATGAAGGCCAATGTGCCAAAAGCTTTCCTTCCAATCCTATAAACCTGTGATGCCACTTTCAATGAATTATGGACATATAGTTCCATACTGTGTAAGATTCATCCTGGTTGGTCCTATCAAAGTGCAACATCTCGCACTTGTCTGCATTAAATTCCATCTGCCCATTTTTTCAGCTGGTCTCCATTCCACTGCAAGCTCTGATAATCTTCCTTGCTCTCTACTACACCCCCAATCTTGGTGCCATGTTGTACTTAAGTTCATAATGAAGATTAATCTATTCTTATATTTAACTCTAACAAGGTGGATGATCTTAAAGGGAAACTCACCTTCTGCAGGGAGATGCAGAACTGCTGTGTATATTGGTTCACCGAGACCTGGCTCTCCCCTGCCACCCCCGACTGTGCCATCCGACCGGAGGGATTTTCCATCCATCAGATGGACCGCGTGGCGTCTTTGGCCAAGACGAGAGGAGGTGGTGTCTGCTTACTGATCAACACTGTGCGCTGCTCGGACACAGTGGTACTGACAAGCTCCTGCAGCCTGGACCTGGAACACCTGTCGGTGAAGTGTCATCCCTACTATCTGCCACGGGAATTCACCTCGGTCATACTGACAGAGGTCTACATTCCCCCCCCCCGCCCCCCCACAGGCGGACGTGGAGTGTGCTCTGAACATACTGTATGCCAACATCTCAAGTGAACTTGAGACCAGGTATCCGGAGGCTTTGCTCATTACAGCCGGGGACTTTCACCAGGCCAACCTCAGAAAGGCGCTGCCAAAGTTATACCATCATGTCTCCTGCCCCGCTAGAGGCCTAAATATACTTGACCACTGCTACACAGCAGTCAAGGATGCCTACCGTTCCGTCCCACGACCTTACTTTGGAAAATCAGACCATCAGGCTGTACTCCTCCTCCCGGCTTACAAACAGAAACTGAAGCAGGAGGTCACGGTGTCAAAAGTAGTGTCACGTTGGACGGAGGAAACGGATGCGGTCCTCCGTGATTGCTTTGAATCGGTGGACTGGTTAGTATTCAAGGACTCGACAGCTAACCTTGATGAGTATGCCTCAGCTGTCACGGACTTTATCTGGAAATGCACAGAGGACTGTGTGTCTTACAAGATGATTCGAATATTCCCTAACCAGAAACCTTGGATGAATTATGAGGTCAATTCCATTTTGAAGGCCAGAGCTGCGGCTTTTAGGTCCGGGGATACTAGTCGCTACACGGAATCCAGGCGTGAACTCCGGAAAGCCATTAAGGGCGCCAAGAGGCAATATCAAGCCAAGTTGGAAGCCCAGGCTAACCAAGGGATGCCGGTAGACTATGGCAGGGTCTAAATGAGATCACTGGACGCAAAGAAAAAGCTGGGAATATCAATAACTGTGGCGCTTCTCTTCCTGACGAACTTAATGTATTCTACGCAAGATTCGAACAGAAGAGGATCGTCCCGCTCCCTCCAGATAAACCGGACCTGGTGGCATCGAGATTCATTGTCACCAAGGAGGACGTTAGAAGAGCCTTCCTGAAGATAACTCCAAGGAAGGCGATGGGCCCAGATGGCGTCCCAGGACGGGTTCTCCGGGCCTGTGCAAGCGAGCTAGCTGGAGTGTTTGCTGAGATCTTCAACTGCTCCTTGCTTCAGTCTAAGATCCCATCGTGTTTTAAGAAAGCAACAATAATCCCAGTGCTGAAGAAGAGCAAGGTGGCATGCCTGAATGACTATCGACCTGTGGCTCTGACATCAATTACTCTGAAGTACTTCGAATGATTGGTTATGGCACACATCAACCACAGCCTATCGGTCAACCTCGATGCTTTGCAATTCACCTACTGGAGCAACAGGTCAACGGCAGATGCCATCTCTCTGGCCCTGCATTCCTCCTTAGAACACCTGAAGAATAAAGACGCATACGTAAGGCTCCTTTTCATTGACTACAGTTCTGACTTTAATACCATCATGCCAAATAAACTGATTCCTAAGCTCCGGAACCTTGGCCTTAGCACTCAGATCTGCAGCTGGATCTTCAAATTCCTCTGTTACGTACCCCGTAACTGGGTTGCCAAACCAGCAGAAATGGACCACTCAGTTGGAGTCTGGATTACTGGAACTAAGAAAGTTTTAATAAAGAAATAAGTAACACAGTACTCTAATAGTAAGGATATAAATGCAACAGGTTAGCAATGAATAAACACACATGTACACAGAACTAGGATAATAGGGTCAATCAGCTCTATCGCAGTCTAGGGGTAAGATGTTCAATCACAAGTGACAGAGTTCAGTTTAGTTCAGTTCACAGTAATCGCTGTCGTGCCGTTGGGGAGAGAGAGAGAGAGCGAATGCTGATATTCAAATCGGATTCAACAGACCTTTGATATTCCTCGCAGTTAGCTTTCGGGCGAGCCCTTTGTAATGTCTTCTGAAGTCACCGACTGTGACCCCTCCGTTTCAGATACGATCGTTCCTCTGCGGTGAACCCGGCACCCAGGCAAGAGTGGACACACACACCAGGTTCCTGCCGACCGTATCTTTCCACCCTGTGCATCTATGGCTGGTCCCGCCACCAGTCCTCCAAAAACTCCCACCGACTTGTTGGGGGGCACACCGCTTCCAGGGTCTGGTCACCTCGTGGTGTCGTGTGTGGTGCCTTAGCGAACCTGCCCCTTTTTATCCCCCTGCTGGGGTATCGCCTGTCCATCACACTTCAAACAGTTCAGCGTTCTAAAGGAGCCGGTCTTGACAATACTCAGACCGGTGTCTCCTTCCGTTAAACTCTCTCGTCTCTTCATTAACATTTCCAAATGCTGCTCCATTGTCTTACTTATCTCTCTCTCCTGAAGACAGGTGGCAGATCAACTGTTGATCCCACTGGTGCTAGCACAGGACAGTTAATATCTTAGTCTGTGTGTACTTTTGTAACCCTCTTTCATCACACCTCATAGACAGGACCCAGGCTGTAAGAATAGGGGACAGGCTCTCCTCTACAATCACTCTGAGCACTGGTGCCCCACAAAGCTGTGTACTCAGCCTCCTGCTGTACTCACTGAACACTCATGATTGTGTAGCCAAGTTTCCATCGAACTCAATATATAAGTTTGCTGATGACACAACAATTGAAGGCCGTATCTCGGGTAGATATATATATTGGCCAGATTTGGGAACAGCTTCTTTCCAACTGTGATAAGACTGCTGAACAGATCCTGACCTGGATCTGGGCCATACCCTCCAAATATCCGGACCTGCCTCTCGGTTTTTTTGCACTACCTTACTTTCCATTTTTCTATTTTCTATTTATGATTTATAATTTATATTTTTAATATTTAAAATTGATTTGTAATCCAGGGAGTGGGAAGCGCTGAATCAAATACCACTGTGGTGATTGTACGTTTTAGTATCAATTGTTTGGCGACAATAAAGTATAAAGTAATGATGAGTTTGAATACAGAGAGGAAATTAAGAACCTGGTGGCATGGTGCGAAGACAATAACCTATCCCTCACTGTCAGCAAGACGAAGGAATTGGTTGTTGACTTCAGAAGGAGTAGCGGACCACACGACCCAATTTACATCAGTGGTGCGCAAGTGGAACAGATCAAAAGCTTTAAGTTCCTCGGGGTCAGAATCACAAATGACCTGACTTGGACCAACCAAGCAGATTCCACTGCCAAGAAGGCCCATCAGCGCCTTTACTTCCTGAGAAAACTAAAGAAATTTGGCCTGTCCCCTAAAACCTTCACTAATTTTTATAGATGCACCATAGAAAGCATTCTTCTAGGGTGCATCACAACCTGGTATGGAAGTTGTCCTGTCCAAGACCGGAAGAAGCTGCAAAAGATCGTGAACACGGTGCAGCACATCACACAAGCCAATCTTCCATCCTTGGACTCTGTCGGAGCAGTGCTGCCAGGATAATCAAGGACACGACCCACCCAGCCAACACACTTTTCATCCCTCTTTCCTCCGGGAGAAGGCTCAGGAGCTTGAAGACTCGTACGACCAGATTTGGGAACAGCTTCTTTCCGGCTGTGATAAGACTGCTGAATGCATCCTGACCTGGATCTGGGCCGTACCCTCCAAATATCCGGACCTGCCTCTTGGTTTTTTTGTACTACCTTACTTTCCATTTTCTATTTTCTATTTATGATTTATAATTAAAATTTTTAATATTTACTATCGATTTGTGTTCCAGGGAGCGGGAAGCGCAGAATCAAATATCGCTGTGATGGTTGTACTTTCTAGTATCAATTGTTTGGCGACAATAAAGTATAAAGTAAAGTATAATTCAATAACTTCCACAATCTATTCATTGGGCAGAATTTTGGAAGCAAGATGACTAAATAAGGAACATAACTAAATGGCAACTTAAACCTTGGCTGTTCTCAAGTAGAACTTATCCATTGGCTTAACTTATTCGGCGTTATGTGGGCGGCCTTCCTGACCTTCCACTGTAAGGAGTGAGACATAGGAGCAGATCCAGGCTATTCAGCCTATCTAGTCTGCTTTGTCATTCATGCTGGATGTGAGAAAGGAAAGAGATGATTGTGGGGAAGACTAGAGCCCAAAAAGATCTTCTGCATGGCAGATGATAATGTTGGCTTCTACATCTAACCTGAACCCTAACCCTAATGCGAGGCCCAGAGACATCAAATGCTCCCCATAGGTTAGCCCTTTCATTCCCAGAATCATTCTCTTGAACCTTCTCTGGACCCTGCGATGCGCATAAATAAGGGAACAAAAAACCAATGCCTTTTAAAGCCTCAGTGTTACATCCTTGCTCTTATGTTCTTGTCCTCTTGAAATAAATGCTAGCATTGCATTTGCTGAGTAAAGGTGTTGATATCCAATGATTGGGTGAGATTCTTTAGACTTAAAAGTAATGGCAGAGGAGTAGGAGTTCTGAATTTCTTTTCATACCAGAGTTCTGGACTTCACTATTTGTAATTGTGGTGATGCAGAAAATTTAATCCAATTTTAAGAAATACAATCAGTAGCCACTTCATTAGGTACCTCCTGTTTTTAGTAAAATGACCACTGAGTGTATTTTCACAGTCTTCTGCTGCTGTAGCCCATCCACTTCAAGTTTCGATACGTTCTGCGTTCAGAGATGCTCTTCTGCACACCACTACTGTAACACATGGTTATTTGAGTTACTGTCACTTTCCTGTCAGCTTGAACTAATCTGGCCATCCTCTTCTGACTTCTCTCACAAGGCATTTTTCCCCACAGAACTGCCACTCACTGGATTTTTTTTTTTCACTTTTTGCACCATTCTCTGTAAACTGGAGACTGTTGTGTGTGAAAGTACCAGGAGATCAGCAGTTCCTGAGGTACTCAAACCACCTTATTTGACACCATGGTCAAGGTCATTTAGATCACGTTTCTTCCCCATTCTGATGTTTGGTCTGAACAATGACTGAACCTCTTGATCATGTCTGCATACATTTATGCATTGAGTTGCTGTCACATGATTGGATAATTAGATGTTTGCATTAATGTACAGGTGTTCCAAATAAATTGGCCATTGAGTATAAAATACTGTATGCTGTCTGATGTAGAAAGAAAGTGGTATCTTAGAGAATAGCTCTTCCTTGGCTTGGGAGGGAGACAGTGGACCGTATCATATTTGTCAGTGTTCTGTTATTTGTTATACCGCAAGTATAAAAAAAGCTCCAGCATCGTAGAAATATGACTTGTCAATTGAATCACTTACGTTGGCTATATATTGAATTTTCCCTAATATATTGCCTCTAAAATTTATAATAGACTGCATTAAGAAGGAGAACACTGGAATTAACCAGATTTTTTCTTCCTGACTCTTTCCCCTCTCCATTCCTAGATGGAATTCTTTTTTGTCAGATGAGATTTATCTTTCCCGTTCTGAAGAAAAACAAACGAGTCTGTGGTTCTTATAAAATATTAAAATTAGGTGTGTGGGAAGGGGTTGAAAGGCCTTGTGTTTTCATTTGAGTTTAAAATATGAAATGTATATTAAAATGGATAGCTCTTCCAGAGATAGCAGGAATGTGACTTGTGAACTGCCCGTTACGCCGCTGGCATTCGTGCGGCGGTGAAGGTCCTCCATCTCTGGTGGTGCTTAGGGCTTTCTTCATCATGCCCGATCTTCCTCTCCGTTTCAGTACTGTCAGTCATGCAAGTCTCAGGTGGAGACTCAAGAATACAGTCACACTCAAATGTGGAAAGGTTCTTCAGTGGTTCTGTAACGATTTTGTTTGACCAGTCAGGGTTGTTAGCCCTGAGCTCAATATCTGAACCTAGAGAACTAGTTAGTCTGGCCTCTAGTCCCACCTTTCGTCAGGTGCTCTGGTCCCGCACTGCTCAGTCCAACAGGACTGTACAAAAGATTTCTGAATGGACGTTGAACCTGTGAACACCTCCTCACTATTTTCCACTCTGTTTGCACTACTTATTTAATATAATTTTATACAGATTGCAATTTATAGCTTTTTTATTATTACGTACTGCTGACTAATGTGGGTCTCTATTGCCCACGTTGACAAATGCAGGAGTTTGAGCAGACAGCACAGTACTGTGCAAAAGTCTTAGGCACATGTATATAACTAGGGTTGTTTGTAAATCTGGTGGGAGCAAAGGATATTGGGAATGGCAAGGGTGGAGCACCACGGGAGGGGTGGGGGTGGAGTTGTGTGCAGACACACCCAGCCCTGAGACGCCACTGTGATTCCAAGCAATTGGTTTATAGATCATTACAGAATGTCTCTTAGGTGTTTCCCGCTTCCTCCATTTTCCTTCCCCTTTTCCCAACCATGATTTCCTGCTCCCTGCCCCCTTCCCATTCTCAGTCCACAGAAGAGATCCATATCAGAATCTGGTTTATCATCACTCACATATGTCATGAAATTTGTTTTTTTTTGTGGCAGCTGTACAGTACATAAAATTACTACAGTGCTATGCAATGGTCTTGGGCACCTTACCTATACATATGTGCCTCAGACTTTTACACAGTACTGTCTACCTTGCTAATAACTGATCCTTTTATTACAGATGAGCAATAAGTGTCAGCCTTGCTAGCAGTCCAAAAGTTCATGTTTAGTTTAGTTCGTAGTTTACACTATTCAAATTTTACTTGGTTTTGAGTTTTTCTCATTTTAAATTGACTAAATTAAAATTTTAAGCCATTAAAATTAAATGCTTTGGAGACAACTTTTTGCACTGATGTAATAGTTTGACTGTGGATTGCACTTTGTGGCAGACTGTTGAAATCTTTTTACTTGAATCTTTCGGTCACATTTTCATGAGCAAGTGTATAATCATTAGCAAACTGCAGAGGTATTTATTCTGTGCATAGATGTAGTTTGAAAAGAGTTTTTGTATCCTGCCCTGTGTTCTGAGTTTGAATTTGGTCTGTCTTTCAGGTTTGAGTTTCTGCAGCCCTGGCATCAGTACAATGCTTACTATGAGTTCAAAAAGCAGTACTTCTCTCAGAAAGAAGGCTACAGTATCCAGCAGGTATGGAGAAAGTAGTTAAAGCACTTGCTTGCTCTGTGAAGCTGAAAATAACTTTTATTTGAGTGTTAATAGGAGAGAGGCTTGGGATTCAGACGATGTTCCGATGCAGGTGCCAGAGAAGTATTAGTGACATCTTGAAAGATCCCATGCACCCTGCTCAGCAATTGTTTGTCCCACTCCCATCAGGGAGGAGGATACATAGCATCCACATCAGCACCACCAGACTCAAAAACAGTTTCTTTCCTCGAGAAGTAAGGCTGATCAACACCTCCACCCACTAACCCATCTCTCCACATCCCCAACCACTGCTACTTTATCATTTCTTGTCAGAGTCACCTTATGTGCCTAGTGTCACTTGATGGACATAGAATCAATCAATGGATATAAGGTATCTTATGGATTAATATTTTTTAAATTATTATTGTGTTTGTTTGCTTTGTGATGCATTGAATCCAGAGTAACAATTATTTTGTTCTCCTTACACTATTGTCCAGGAAATGAGATTAAACAATCTGGAGTCTCAGATTTTGGTCCCAGCTTAGCTGAGGAATTTTCAGTCATCTACTTAAATAAATTTGGAATAAAAAGCACGTTTCTGAAAGGGTGACCGTCTAACAACTAAATTACCATGAAAGCCACTTGATTCACTGATGCCTTTCAGGAAAGTAATTGGCAGACCCACACTCAGTAGCCACTTTATTAGGTACATATATACAACTGCTTGTAAATTCAGTATTGTTGCCAATAATATGCCCATTTATTTGAACACTTATTGCTGTGTTTTCTGTAGTAATTCATTTTGTAGTAATTCTGTGCAACAACTTAATACATAAAAGCATGCAGACATGGTCAAGAGGTTCAGTTGTTCAGACCAAATATCAGAGTGGGGAAGAAATGTGATCTAAGTGAGATTTGACTGTGGAATTATTGTTGGTGGCAGGCGGGGTGTTTTTGAGTATCTCAGAAACTTCTGCTCTCCTGAGATTTTCACTTGTAACAGTCTCTAGATTAGGGGTTCCCAGCCTTCTTTAAGCCATGGACCCTTACCATTAACCAAGGAGTCTGGCGCCTTTGTTGGGAACCCCTGCTCTAGAGTTTACAGAAAGGTCAGCACTGTAGCGTAGTGGTTATCACATTTTCCAGTACCAGTGACACGGGTTCAATTGCCGCCACTGCCTGTAAGGAGTTTTTGCGTTCTCCCTGTGACTGCTGGGGTTTCTGCTAGTGCTCCAGTTTCTTCCCCCAGTCCAAACATGTACCAGTTGGTAGGTTAATTGTTCATTGTAAATTGTCCAGCGGCTAGGCCAGGATCAGATCAAGGAATTGCTGAGCGGCACAGCTCAGTGTATCTCAATAAGTCATTTAATTTAATTAAAAAAAACTAAAAACAGAGGGTGGTTCAGTGGGTGAAATCATCTTGTTAATGAGAGAGGTCAGAGGAGAATGCCCAGACTGGTTCAAGCTGACCAGAAGGCAACAGAACTCAAATAACCACGTGTTACAATAGTGGTGTGCAGAAGAGTTTCTCTGAATGCACTTCACGTCGAACCTTGAAGTGGATGAACTACAGCAGCAATAGACCATGAACATACACTCAGTAGCTACTTTATTAGGTACAGAACCTGTCTAACAAAATGTCATTGAGTGTATTTGTTGATCGACCATGGTGTGGTTAACTTTTAACTACCCTCCGGAATAGCTTTGTGATCCACACTGTTCAGCATCAGTTTGGATCATCAGTGAATGTTGACTTGGTGGATAGATAATAATATGTAGCATCTTTCAGTATCGTTTAGTTTCAACTTTGTGAATTTACTCAAGATGGTCAGCTATTTATTGGCCTATCTTGTGAAATAATTTTGGGTTTTAAAATTCTGAAATCATCTGAAAAGGAGCAGTGTTATTTTGGGTAAACTGAATGCAGAATGCAGGTTGTTTGTCAGTGCAGAAGTCCAAAACAAATTTCAGGGTTGAGTTTCAAAGTTCAAAGTAAAATTTATTATCGGAGTGCATACAACTCTGAGATTCTTTTACCTGTGGGCATACTCAGCAAATCTACGGAATAATAACAGTAAACAGGATCAGTGAAAGAGCATGAATATAGAAGACAACGAATTGTTGGAATGTAACGATAAATAATAACAATAAATAATGAGAGCATGAATAACAAGGGAAAGAGTCCTTAAAGTGAGATCATTGGATGTGGGAACGTCTCAATAAATGAGTGCAATTATCCTCTTTTGTTTAAGAGCCTGATGGTTGAGGGTGGTAACTGTTCGTGAACATGGTGGTACAAGTCCTGAGGTTCTTGTACCTTTTGCCTGATGGCAGCAGCAAGAAAAGAGCAGGGCCTGGGTGGTGGGGATTTCTGATGGATTGCTTTCCTACGGCAACATTTCATGTAGATGTGCTCAGTGGTTGGGAGGGCTTCACTGGGCGGAATCCACTACCTTTTGTAGGGTATTCCATTCAAAGGCATTGATGTTCCCATACCTGGCCGTAGTGCAGACAGTCAGTACACTCTCCACTACATATTTGTCAAGGCTTTTGATGTCATGCTGAGTCTTCTTAGCCTTCTAAGGAAGTAGGGCACTGTTGTGCTTTTCTTCTTTGCAATTACATTTATAAGAGGATCCAGGACAGATCCTGTTGAGGTAATGACACCCAGGAACTTAAAGTTACTGACACACACTGTTTCCCCTCTCCAATCCTGCAATGAGGACTGGCTCCTGGACTCCTGTTTTCCCTCTACTGCAGTCAGTTCCATGGTCTTGCTGCCATTGAGGGAGAGGTGGTGGTTATGATGCCACTCAGCCAAATTTTCAACTCCCTCCACTTACTTACTGGCATTTATCGTGAATTGTTATCTTTGTTCAGCAGTACAATGCAATATATAATATAAGAGGAATAAACACAAGAATTACAGTGAGTATATATATTAACTAGTTAAATTAACTAAGTACTGCAAAAGTAGAAATTAAAAAGTGGCAAGGTAGTATTCATGGATTCAATGTCCATTCAGAAATCAGGTGGCAGAGGGGAAGAAGCTGCTTCTGAATCGTGAGTGTGTGCGTTCAGGCTCCTGAACCTCCTCCCTGATGGTAGCAATGAGAAGGGGCTACGTCCTGGGTGATGGGGGTCCTGAATGATGAACACTGCCTTTTTGAGGCATCGCTGCTTGAAGATGTCCTGGATACTACGGAGGCTAGTGTCCATGATGGAACTGACTAAGTTTACAACTCTCTGCAGCTTACTTTGATCCTGTTTGGTAGCCTCCTCACCCGCCCCCCATACCAGACAGTGATGCAGCCATTTAGAATGCTCTCCAGAGTACATCTATAGAAGCTTGTAAGTGTCTTTGGTGACAAACTGAATCTTCTCAGACTCCTAATGAACTATAGCCACTACTGTGCCTTCTTTGTAGCTGCACTGATATGTTGGATCCAGGATTATTGACACCCAGGAACCTGAAGTTGCTCACTTTTTCCACTTCTGATCCCTCGATGAGGACTGGTTTCTTTTCCCTCAGCTTACCCTTTCTGAAGTCCACAATCAGTTCTTCGGTCTCACTGACGCCGAGTGCAGGGTTGTTGCTGCAACAAACAGTGTGTTTATAGATTTTCACCTTCCTGCTTGGGTTTGAGTTGTGCTTGACTGCTCTTTATTGAAACTTATTGCTTTTTATTTATTGGACAGTTTTTGGTGGTGGAGTGGATTGAATCCAGAAATTTCTGTTACGTTGCATTATACATGAATCTAAGTTTGGGTAGTAATTGCTTTATGGATAAAAGGTAATGTAATTGAAAAAGGTTGTGTTATCAGCCAAAGTGAGATTTAGCAATTAAAAAGGGCAGCGAGACCTGTTTGGTTCTAAATAGTGGCTGAATATTTCTGAGGATGGAACAGAACTTGTGCTGGGACGCACTAAGTAGCTTTAGTTGCATGGCTGATTAGACGCACTAGCTCTAATTTGTTTTCATTGTAACATGAGCGTAATAAATATTAGCACCTGGAATCAGATATGCATAAAGAATATAGATATGGCATTGTGCAGGTCTTTCATTTCACCGGAACTTCTTAAATAGTTTGTTACCATAGTGTGAACACTGTTTACCTTCATATCAAGACATGTCATCACAAATAGAATAGTTTTGTATTGAAAGAGTGGATATAATATCATTGCTTGGAAGATCATACCTCTAATTTCATGCTTGTTGGCTGTGAAACCTCGTTGACGCTTCTTATGACTGCTCTCATGTCGCAGATCAGCGTGAATTCTAAGTTTGTAAATTACACCGACAGGAATATTTACAGCCATGAAATAATTTCACGTTCATGACAATGGTAACTGTCAATCCTTTACTAGATGGGTGCAGTGCAGTCAGGGTGGTTGCAATTCATGCAGCGTTTACAGATGCTTCGCATTGTGATACATTTCCCAATCGTTTTTTTACGATGTTTCTTCGAGAAGATACTGTGTCCTCATCTCCATACTGAGAATGTACTGCTGCACCATGGTTAAAAACAGTCATAGTATTTACCTTATGCCACAGTATCTCTTCCCATTGAACAGAGCCACACAACCTTTTTCCATGTTCCGTGTACTACTGAAATGTGATGACAGATTTTGACTCTCCCACTCTTTATGGGAGTGAGTTCCAGAATCCTTTTGCCAATTTGGGAGAAAAATGTTTTGCGTCATCTGCCTTTCTACTAATCATTTTAAATCTGTGCCACTTGGTCTTGCACATCTGCTAAGGAAAATAGTTCCTTCCTGTTTATGCTGTTCAGCTTCCTTTGTAATTTTATGAACCACACTCTTCCACCTCTTCTTTCCAAAGATGACAACATGTCATATCCAATTTTCTGCTGTAGCTGCAGTATTTCAGTTCCAGTTTTTTGCGCCCTTTCTAGCTGTATTCCAATTACTATTGTACGCAGTTCTAGCATAACCTACCTGGGGGAAGCAACAGTGACTGTGCCTCTGGCACAGAGTCTTTCCCTGTGGCTCAGAAGAGTAGGGAAAGGAAGAGGATGGCAGCAGTGATAGGGAATTTTATAGTTGGGGGTCAAACAGGGGATTCTGTGGATGCAGGAAAGAAACACAGATGGCAGTTTTTAGCTTCCCAGGTGCCAGGGTCCGGGATGTTTCTGATCATGTCCACGATATCCTGAAGTGGGAAGGTGAACAGCCTGAGGTCGTGGTACGTATTTGTACCAAAAACCTAGGTAGGAAAAGGGAGGAGGTCCTGAAAACAAACTACAGGGAATTGGAAAGGAAGTTGAGAAGCAGGACCTCAAAGATAGTAATTTCAGGATTGCTGCCTGTGCCACGCGACAGTGAGTATAGGAATAGAGTAAGATGGAGGATAAATGCATGGCTGAGGGATTGGAGCATGGGGCAGGGCTTCAGATTTCTGGATCATTGGGACCTCTTTTGGGGCAGGTGTGACCTGTACAAAAAGGACTGGTTGTACTTGAGTCTGAGGGGGACCAATATCCTGGCAAGAAGGTTTGCTAAGGCTATTGGGGAGAGTTTAAACTAGAATTGCTGGTGGTGAGAACCGTACTGAAGAGACGGAGGAAGGGGCAGTTGGCTCACAAATAGAGAAAGCTTGTAGGCCGTGTGAGAGGGAGGATAGGCAGGTGATGGGATGCGCTCATACTGATGGTTTGAGATGTGTCTATTTTAATGCGAAGAGTATTATGAACAAAGCAGATGAGCTTAGAGCGTGGATCATTACTTGGAGCTATGATGTTGTGGCCATTACAGAGACTTGGATGACTCAAGGGTAGGAATAGTTACATGGAGTGCCAGGCTTCAGATGTTTCAGAAAGGACAGGAAGGGAGGCAAAAGAGGTGGGGATGTGGCACTGCTGATCAGAGATGTGTCACGGCTGCAGAAAAAGAGGAAGACATGGAGGGATTGTCTACGGAGTCTCTGTGGGTGGAAGTTAGGAACAGGAAGGGGTCAAAAACTCTACTTGGGTGTTTTTTATAGACCACCCAATTGTAACAGGGACATCAAGGAGCAGGTAGGGAGATAGATTCTGAAAAGGTGTAATGATAATAGGATTGTTGTGGTGGGAGATTTTAATTTCCCCAATATTGATTTGGCATCTTGCTAGAGCAAGGGGTTTAGATGAGGTGAAGTTTGTTAGGTGTGTTCAGGAAGGTTTCATGACACAATATGTAGATAAGCCTACAAGGGGAGAGGCTATACTTGATCTGGTACTAGAAAATCTGGTCAGGTGTCAGTGGGAGAACATTTTGGAGATAGTGATCATAATTCTATCTCCTTTACCATAGCATTAGAGAGGGATAGGAACAGCAAGTTAGGAAAGCGTTTAATTGAAGTAAGGGGAAATATGAAGCTATCAGGCAGGAACTTGGAAGCATAAATTGGGAACAGATGTTCTCAGGGAAATGTAGAGCGGAAATGTGGCAAATGTTCAGAGGATATTTGTGTGTGACGTTCTGCATAGATACGTTCCAATGAGACAGGGAAAGGATGGAAGAGTACAGGAACCATGGTGTACAAAGGCTGTTGAAAATCTAGTCAAAAAGAAAAAAAGCTTACAAGAGGTTCAAAAACTGTGTAACAATAGAGATCTAGAAGATTATAAGGCTAGCAAGAAGGAACTTAAAAATGAAATTTGGAGAGCCAAAGGGGCCATGAGAAGGCCTTGGCGAGCAGGATTAAGGAAAAGCCCAAGGCATTCTACAAATATGTGAAGAGCAAGTGGATAAGATATGAGAGAATAGGACCAATCAAGTGTGACAGTGGAAAAGTGCGTATGGAATCGGAGGAGATAATGGAGATACTTAATGAATACTTTGCTTCAGTATTCACTACAGAAAAGGACCATGGTGATTGTAGGGATGACTTACAGCAGACTGAAAAGCTTGAGCATGTAGATATTAAGAAAGAGGATGTGCTGGAGCTTTTAGAAAGCATGAAGTTGGATAAGTCACCAGGACCAGACGAGATATACCCCAGGCTACTGCGGGAGGTGAGGGAGGAGATTGCTAATCCTCTGACAATGATCTTTGCATCATCAATGGGGACGAGAGTGATTCCCGAGGATTGGAGGGTTGCAGATGTTGTTCCCTTATTCAAGAAAGGGAGTAGAGATAGCTCAGGAAATTATAGACCAGTGAGTCTCACTTCAGTGGTTGGTAAGTTGATGGAGAAGATCCTGAGAGGCAGGATTTATGAACATTTGGAGAGGCATAATATGACTAGGAATAGTCAGCATGGCTTTGCTTACGAGCCTAATTACATTTTTTGAGGGTGTGACTAAAAACATTGATGAAGGTAGAGCGTGTGGATAGTCAGAGGCTTTTTCCCAGGGCTGAAATGGCTAACACGAGAGGGCACAGTTTTAAGGTGCTTGGAAGTACGTACAGAGGAGATATCAGAGGTAAGTTTTTTACACAGAATGATGAGTGTGTGGAATGGGCTGCCGGCGATGGTGGTGGAGGCGGATACAATCTGGATAGGTACCTGGAGCTTAGAAAAATAGAGGGCTGTGGGTAACCTTAGGTAATTTCCAAAGTAAGTACATGTTCAGCACAGCATTGTGGGGTGAAGGGCTTGTACTGTGCTGTAAGTTTTCTGTTTTCTATGTTTCAACCTGTGCTTCAGTTAATAAAGAAAAACATCCCTTATGCCTTTTTCCTTTTTAACCACTTTACCGATCTCTCTGCTGATTTTAAGCATCTGTGGATATACATTTCATATTTCTACTGCACCACACTACTCGGTATCCTCCCATCATTTTACATGCCTTTTTGCACTCTGGATTACTACTTCTTCGTCTGTGGATTAAAGCCCATTTGCAATCTTTTTGCTCAGTGAACTGGAGCATCCTTGTCTTCCCACCATCTGGAGATTTCCGATTTGTTTTTGATGAAGCGGGCAGTTATTTGGTTGAAGATCAAGATTCAAAGATTTAAAGTACCTTTATTATCAAAGTATGTATGCAGTATACAACCCTGATATTTGTCCTTCCACAGACAGCTGTGATACAAAGAAAATCATGAAACCCATTCAAAGAAAAACAGCAAACCCCCAGCAAGCAAAAAAAAACAAATCACACCAACAGCAAAAAAAGAGCGAAAACCACCAGAATATAAAAGATCAAAGCACCACGTCATCAAAACAGTCCAGGAATGCTCAGTTTTAGCTGAGTTCACTGTGACTGCAGGCCACAGAGCCATATCAAAATCTCACAGAATAGCAACAAAAAAGCTTTATTTGTCATATGTACGTCAAAAAGCTTGTGATGTGCTGGGGGAAGTCTGGAAGTGCCTTTATGCGTTCATTGCCAAAATGGCATGCCTGCAATTACTAAACTTAACCGTACATCTTTGGACTGTGGGAGGAGCCTGGAGGAAAGCCACATGGTCACAGGGAGAAGGTGCAAACTCCTTATAGACAGCGGTGCGAGTTGACCCCCCCCCCCCACCCCGGGATCAGTGATCACTAGCACTGTCGAGCTTTAGGCTAACCAATACGCCACTGTGCCACCAACATTCCACCTGAAACACAAACTGTTTCTCCTCTTCCCATGAGTACAGCTTAATCTGCTGATTATTCCCAGTATTTTCTGCTTTTATTTTTGATTCCCAGCATCTCCAATCTTCAAACATTTTTTCCACAAAATTTTTCCTGACTATACTCATTTAATTGCAAATCAATATGATTCAGTGGTTCCATTTAATATCAGAGAATGTATGTACTATACAATCTGAAATTATTTTTCACAGACATCCACAAAACAGAAAAACCCTAAGAATGAAAGCTGGGAAAATGTTAGAACCCCAAAGCCCCTCTTCCCCCACTTGTTCCAGCAGAAAGTATCACAGTCCCACCACCACCCACCATGCAAGCAATAGTAAATCCGCTGGGGAGATCATGATCTAGAGTCCATCAAAAGCCACTGTTCATTGCAACACTTTGACATCCCACAGGCTCTCTGTCACTAACGACAAAGAGGTATCACTCCTGCCACAGCGAGAGGGGAGGCCAACAGCTCACTGTTCTGAAGTTACAGACTGTAGCATCGTGGTAGATCAGTATATTTTATGTGGGACCCATAGTAATGTGGAGCATATTAATGGACACTGGATACCCCCCCTAATTTTCTTATATTATGTTCATATTATTTTTATTGCTTTGGGTTGTTATTTTGTTCATTCACAATTTGATTAATGTTTAGTTGCACTAGCAACAGTAATATTTTAGGAGGTTAATTGATGGTTACAAGGGGCTAGGCTTGTACAGGCACTTGGGGCAGCTGAGGGGTCCTGGGGGGGCACGGGAGTGCGCACGTGGTGCAGACTGAGACGGCCCGGCAGCATGCATGGTAAGCCGATGCGCTGTGTTCCGGTATTTCCAGAAAGGAAAATAAAGACATTATTTTAAACTTCTGCACACCTGGAAGTCCCTTTTGTGTCCAATTATGCAACATTTAGAAACAGCATGGAACGCATTAAGAGCTGCATGTAGCCTCACTGGTCACTACATGTTAGTCACAAAGCACCTGTCAACTGCTCTGCCAATTTTATGTCTAATTTTCCACCATCCCTTAGATTTGAAAGGTCTTTTTAGTTTTTCACCAACTTATCATGAGCCTGATGTGGGCGATCATGCTCTTCCTTTGTCTATCCATGACCATGATTATTCTTGGCAAATTTTTTTCTACAGAAGTGGTTTGCCATTGCCGCCTTCTGGGCAGTGTCTTCACAAGAAGGGGTGACCCCAGCCATTATCAATACCTTTCAGAGATTGTCTGCTGTCAGTGGTCGCATAACCAGGACTTGTGATGTGCACCAGCTGCTCACATGGCCATCCACAGCTTCACATGATCCTGATTGGGGGGCTACACTTTACCCAAAGTTGACCTGCAGGCTTGTAGAGGAGCGCTTTACATTTCCTTCGGTCAAGACGTACTTCCACCCCACCACCTAATACAGCAGATAATGATGAAGATGATCACGAGCTTAATGACATCGTGATTTATTAGTCCTGAAGAAGGGTCTCAGCCCAAAATGTTGACTGTTTACTCTTTTTCATAGATGCTGCCTGAGATCCTCCAGCATTTTGTGTGTGTTGCTCTGGATATATTAGTATTAACTTATTTGTATTATCCAAATCTGAACAAGCAGTTTCAATCTCTGATCCATTTCTTTGGCTCAATCTGGTCACCCAAGCTGTCTGAGAATGTGAAATATTGCCTTGCCGAATGTTAAACTCGAGGATAAGCTTGATAATGTGAAGCTTGCAAGTGCAGTGTATGAATTTCAATCAGGAAGAGGGGCAATAGCATTTGGAGGAATATTTCTATTGAAATTGCCATAAATTGTACAGTTTAATTTGCTGGATTGGAGAAATGCGTCCAACAACATCATTATCAGAAATGGTCGCCTGTGTACTGATGAAATTAGTAATTGGCGATGTCTGGTGCTTGGATTTTGAGCAGCAGCATTTGTATTTGCCCCGTCCTGCATTCCTGCCACCACCACTACCTCTCTCAGCAACAGTCTGCCCTTTAGCTACATCCTAGAGAGACACAACAAGAGATTCTACAGATGCTGGATATCTTGAGCAGCACACGCAAAATGCTGGAGGAACTCAGCATCTATGGAAATGAATAAACAGTTGATATTGTGGCTGAAACCGTACTTCAGGACCTGGTTTCACCGCTAACCTTGCTGACAGCTTTGGCTGTTGAGCGGAGGTGGGGCCTCACCAGTTGTCAAGAAATTCCTGGAGATCCCGTTCCTGATTACACAGGGAAGGCGTGCACCGTGTCTGCTGCACTGAATCTCACTGATTAGTCAGGGACACTTTCCAGCAGAACACAGCACACTGGGGCTCAGTCCAAGTATGCCTGGTCTCAGAGAGCAAGACGCCAGTGAGCTTGGGCATGCCTATCATCATAATGGGACAACACAGTAGTGTACTGGTTAGTGCAACACTATTATAGCCTTGGGCATTGGAGTTTAAAGTTTAATCCCAGCGTCCTCTGTGTAAAGTTTATAGGTTCTTCCTGTAGAAAGCATGGGTTTCTTCTGCGTGCACCAGTTTCCTTGCGTAGCCCAAAGACGTACTGGTTAGTAGGTTAATTGGTCATTGTAAATTGTCCCGGGATTAGGGTGGAGTTAAACTTGTGGGTTGCCTGCGGCACAGCTCAAAGGGCTGGAAGGGTCTGTTCTACACTGTATCTCTAAATAAATAAAATTGTCTAGCCCAAGGTGTTTTGCTTTTTACATGATAAAGAACAGACTGTTTTAAAAGATTCACTTGGTTTTACTAAGTTCAAAGTAACTTTATTATCAAAGTAGATGTATGTCACCATATACAATTTATATTTTCTTATAGACATCCACAGTAAATACAAAGAAACACAATAGAATTAATGAAAAACTGCACACAAGACAGACAACCAATGAATAAAAGGCAATAAATTGTGCAAATACAAAAGAAAAAAAGATAATACTAAATATCAAGGTATGAGACGAAGAGTCCTTGTAAGTGAGTCCATTGGTTGTAGAAACATTTCAGTGATGGGGTGAGTGAAGTTATTCCCTTTGGTTCAAGAGCGTGATGTTTGAGGGGTAATGACTGTTCCTGAACCGTGTATTTCCATCAGCCAGTCTCTACAACGATATTATTTTTATTTCTGCAAAGTTTGGAGAGATTTACATGTTTTCACAATGCATTATTCTGGTGAAGCTCTCCCTACCATTGAGCACATCTACACAGTGCGCTATCGCAGAAAAGCAGCATCTGTCATCAGGGACCCCCCTCCACCCCGGACATGCTCTCTGCTCGTTGCTGCCATCAGGTAGAAGGTATAGGGACTTCAGGACTCTCACCAGGTTCAGGAACAGTTATTACTCCTCAATCATCAGGCAGGAGGCACAGGAGCCTCAGGACCCAAACTACCAGATTCAGGAACAATTACCACCCCTCAACCATCAGGCTCTTGAACCAGAGGTGATAATATCACTCAGCTTCACTTGCCCCACCTTTGAAATGGACTGAGTTTCAAGGACCCTCCGCTCATGTTCTTGATATTTATTGTTTACATATTTATCTGCCTGTCTATCTATCACTCATTCTTATTTTTTCCTTACTCTTGTGTTTGCACAGTTTGTTGTCTTTTGCAGACTGGTTGTTTGTCCGTCCTGTTGGGTGTGTTTTTTCAATGGTTCAGTACTGTTTCTTTGTATGTACTGTGGATGCTCGCAAAAAAAAATGAATCTCAGGGTTGTATATGGTGACATAGATGTACTTTGATCTGCTTTCTATTTTGTGCCAAGATACCTTTTAAGATGAACCATACTGTAAGTCAGGGGTTCCCAACCTGCAGTGCACGAACCCCTTGCTAATGGTAGAGGTCTGTGGAATAAAAGAGGTTTGGAACCCCTGCTGTAAGTATTCAGCAGGTAGGAAATGAGTAATGCTGGAGTAGGCCTTCAACTGAAGTCACTTTGGTTCTCTCTCTTCAGATGCTGCTTATTTCCACCATTCCTGGTTTTATTTGAGATTACAAGCATCTGCAGCTTTTTTTCATTTAGGTTTCCAATTTTATAAATTGCAGATTTTCATAGTAGGCAGAGTGCTATAAGAGCACAAGATATAGGAGCAGAATTAGGCCATTTGGCCCATCGAGTCTACTCCGCCATTCCATCATGGCTGATTTATTATCCCTCTCAACCCCATTCTCCTACTTTCTCTCTGTAATCTTTGATCCCCTGACTAACCAAGAAACTATTCTGCTCTGCTTTAAGTATGCCCAATGACCTGGCCTCCACAGCTTCCTGTGGTAATGAATTCCACAGATTCACCACCTTTTGGCTACAGAAGTTTCTCCACATCTCCCTTCTAAATAGATGTACCTCTATTTTGAGGTTGTGTCCTTTGGTTTAATGAGATACCCCTCTCATTCTTCTAAATTCCAGCAAGTACTGGCCCAGAGCCGTCAAATGTTCCTCATACATTAACCTTTTCATTCCTGGGATCATTCTCATGAACTTCCTCTGGACCCTCCTGATGCCAGTGGATCCTTTCTTAGATTGGGAGCTGTAGTTTGCCTTATTGCAAAAATAATGTAAATATCTATGGGCCTTATCTTTGAAAAAGACTGTAACCTGCATGAATCTTGGAATTTGTTGAATAAAATAACACAGAAACAGGTCATTCAAACCATCTTGCTTGTTCCAGCTCTTTGAATGAGCTCTCCAATTCCCAGGCACCGACAAGGGTTCCTTAAGGTTGTCCTCACTAGTGAGGAGCTCCTACTATCTAATAAATACTCTCAATGGCCTGTATCTCAAATAGCCTCTGACAACCATGTCAAGCTCCTGGCCTTCACATGTGTCTTGGCTACGAACTCTGGTAGAACCATTTCTTCTGACAGCAGAAGGGGCAAAGGTGGGTCACTGGCACTTTGAAACTAGTCGCTTCGGGCAGATGGAGCTGGTCAGACATGTTTGGCAGCCCTTCTAGAAGAAGGAAAACTCTGATCTCAAACCTCCACTGCTTTGAGGCTATACTCACTCATGGGGAAGGCTTCGGGAGTAAACCCCGAGGAAAAAATCCAAAGCTCGGGTCCCTAGGGCAGCCCTGTGTTGAGTTCAGTGCTGACTGATAACTCCTACGATGCTGCTGGTGCCAAACTGTATTGGTCTCTGCCGTTCCTTTAGATTCATCAGCTGCATGGGTAACAGCTTGCTGACAATATCATACTGCTGACTGGCTTGCTAGGACGCAACATCCACGGTCAAACCCAAGCAATGAAGGCTTCGAGTGAACGAGACCCTTTTTGAAAGATCTATCTAGTCAGTTTCTAGTACCTGCATAGATTCTAGTTTATAACAAACTATGCCAGATAAATTAATTCTTATCCTTGAGCTTCTGTCTCCAACCCTTCTCTTTATTTTGCAAAATCATTCATAATTTGGCACTACGGTGGTGCGCAGCAGTTAGCTCGGGGCATTGGTGTTGAGAGTTCAATTCCCGCTGCTGTCTGTAAGGAGGTTGTACTTGCTTCCTGTGAGCACAGGTACTCAGCTTTCCTCTTGGTGCTCTGGTTTCCTCCCACAGTCTGAAATAATTGGTCATTGTAAATCAGTGTTTAGGATCACTCACTAATTTACAGTGTATTCGGCTAGGGTCAATTAGGTGGGTTGCTTGTTGGTGCAGCTTGTTGGGCTGGAAGGGTGTGGTCTGTGTTATATCTCTAAATAAAATAAAATTAATTTTCAGCAGCTCTCAATTTTCTTCCCTAAGCTTCGGTTGCCTCAGGCTAATACCTTGAACTTCTCAGTTTCTCCATAGAATTGAAATCCACTCTCTGGAGCATGTGCAGTCAATTTGTTCACCCTTTTTCCTATTGTGTGGTGCTCATAATAGAACCTCATGCTTCACATGAGTTTAGCCATTTACTTTTAGGTACAGTTTTAACATTTGTACATAAATATGCTTTGTGTTGTATAGAGGAAACAGTAGAAAAGACACATCTAGACAGAATGTAGTTATTGAATCATGGAGTCATAGAACAGCCCTTCAGCCCATCTATTGCCAAACTGTTAACCTGCCTTGTCCCAGCAACTTTCACCTAGAGCATAGCCCTCCATATGCTTCCTATCCTTGTACCTATCTAAACTTCTCTTAAATGCTGAAGTCAAATTCCCATCCACCAATTCCGCTGGCAGTTCCTCACTTTGCCACCCTCTGAGTGAAGAAGTTCCCTCTCATGTTCCCCTTAAACTTTAACCTTTCACCCTTAACCCATGACCTCTAGTTGTAGTGTTGTTCCACTTCAGTGGAAAAAGACTGCTTGCTTTTACCCTGTCTATACCCTCATAATGTTGTGTACCTCTGTCAAATCTCCCCTTAATCCCCCATAAACCCATGATCTCCAGATCAAGTGGAATTCTGCATTGACTATTCCTTATTTTTGAAGATATTGACATCAGCCTGATGTACCTTTTAAAGTAAGCTTATCTTTGTTTTAAACAGGAGGCTCCAGCACAAAGTACAGTTGCCTTGTGCTCTGAAAACAGTACTTCAGAGGCCATGCAATTTGAGGTTCAGCAGGAAGGAACGAGTGTCTCCACTGCAATGATCACACAATCAGACTGTGCCAGTTCTGCAGATAAATCTGTTAATGATGGAAAACTAATAAAAGGTAAGCATGGAGCCGTGCTCACATTTTTTGCAGGACAATATTTTATGCCATGTTAGTGTGACGCTATTACAGCTCATGGCAGTGGAGTACAGAGTTCAATTCCAGTGTTCTCTGTAAGCAAGTTTAAATTTTCATCCTGTGGGCACATGAGTCTCTACCAGGTGCTCTGGTTCCTTCTCACTGTCCAAAGACTTACCAGTTAGTAGACTAACTTATCCTTTTAAGTTATCCTGTGATTAGTCTAGGGTTATATTGGTGGGTTTCTGTGCGGAATGGCTGAAAGGCTGGGAAGGGCCTGTTCATTGCTGTATCTCACAAATTTCTACAGATGTACCGTGGAGAACATTCTAACTGGCTACATCACCCTCTGGTATGGGGGAGGTGGGGGTTACTGCACAGAATCGAAGTACGCTCCATCATGGGTACTACCCTCTGCATATCCAGGACACCTTCAAAAAGCAATGCCTCATCAATTCCCCCCCACCCATCACCCGTCACGCCCTCTTCTCACTGTTGCCATCAGGGAGGAGGTACAGCAGCCTGAAGACACACACTCAATGATTCAGGAACAGCTTCTTCCCCTCTGCCATCTGATTTTTGAATGGACATGGAACCCATGAGCACCATCTCATTTTGGTTTTTTCCTTTTTTTTACACTAATTTAACGTACTACTTTATATGTATTTTAATTCACAGTTTTTTCTTCTATGTATTGCATTGTACTGCAAATTTCAGATCATGTGCCGGTGATATTAAATCTGATTCTGATTCTAAATAAATAGACAGAATCTTAGAAGCAGGCGATAGAAGGTTTGAACTCTGACCAAGATGATGTATACACACTACATATCTGTCAAGACGTGTGAAGAGAAAGTTCAGGTTAAATGCTGAAGTATCTCCAAGCAAGACATTAACTTGTCTGTGTTTGAGCATTGATGTATGAGCTGCACGCAGCCAGCATTGTCTGTTATACTCTACCAATTGAATTTTAATGTGCTGAATGATAATTATTGAGTGCTTTGCCAGTTGGACCCACCTGCATTGTCCTGAGGCAATTTCACATTACAACTATTTGGGACCTACCTACAGGAAAGATGTCAATAAAGTTGAAAGAGTACTGAGAAAATTTACAAGGATGTTGCCTGGTCCAGAAGTCTGATTTTTTTTAAGGAAGGATTAAATAGGTTAGGACCTTATTCTTTGGAGATGAAGATTGAGAGGAGATTTATTGGAGGGATACAATATTGAGGGGTATGGATAGGGTTAATGCAAGCAGGCTTTTTCCACTGAGGTTGGGTGGGACTACAATCAGGAGTCCTGGGTAAGGGTGAAAGGTGAAAAGTTTAAGGGGAACATGAGGGGAAACTTCACTCTGTGGTAAGAGTCTGGAATGAGTTGCCAGAGCAAGTAGTGGATACGGATTTAATTTCAAAGTGTAGGAGAAGTTTGGATAGGTACATGGATGGGAGGGATATGGAGGGCTATGGTCACCATGCAGGTCATTGGGAGTAGGCAGATTAGAAGGTTTCAGGGACTAGATGGGCTGATGGGCCTGTTTCTGTGCTGTACTTCTCTACGATTTCTATAGCACACATTAGATTCTTCAGCAATGCTTTCTCAGACTATTTGCAAACATGGTGAAATCTCTGTAGGACCTTCTAGGTGAGATTTGCTTCAGTCCATATGATATTTGCCTGGTTTCAGATATGGCTCTCATGTTGCCAAGTAAGTACACAGTGGCTACCCCTGGCATTTACCCATATAAATTGTCTGATAAACTTGCAAGCTACAAACTGTGTTTATAACACTGGGGAGAAAATCAAAATGTAAATGCTTTTGCAAATTTTCAGACTCAGGATCAATGCCTTACTCTGAAAACTGCCAGGTTTGGGGTTTCTTCGTTAATATGGTGAGCTAGCAAAGGCTTTTGTCTGCGGGGCAAAGGAGCATGAGAGGTAACTTGACAGAGGTGTACAAGATGATAAGAAGCATCAATCCAGTGGAAATGGCTAATAACGAGGGGCCATGATTTTAAGGTAATTGGAGGAAATTATAGGGGGGTGTGAGAGGTGAGATTTTTAAGCAGAGTGGTGAGTGCGTGGAATGTGCTGACGGGTGACGGTAGAGGGAGATACGCACATGGATCAATAGTTTGATGGTTCAATTTAATATCAGGGAATGTATACGGTCTGAAATTCTTACCCTTCACGGACGTCCACAAAACAGGGGGAAAAACCCAAAGAATGAAAGACAGAAGACGTTAGAACCCCAAAGCTCCCCTCCCACATATAAACTGCAGCAAAAGCATCAACTCTCCCCCATCCCCCCTCCCTCTCAGCGAGTTCTGAGAGCAAGAACCCACCACTTGCGGAGAACCATAGATTGAGCTGCAGCAGTAGATCACTGCCTCTGACAAGACCCCAGCCACCTTAAAAAGAAAAAAGACACGAGAAAAGACGAATTAAACTGTTTTGTGGACAGACTTGGAAAAATGGAGGATTATGTAGGAGGGAAGGTTTATATTGATCTTGGAGTAGGTTAAAAGGTTGGAACAATATTGCGGGCTGAAGGGCCTGTACTGTGCTGTGATATTCGATGTTCTGTTGTTCAGCTATCACTTCCTACTTGAAGCCTTTTAGTATAATGCACAGGTAACCCCAGGGTGATGAGCCTCTGCTTCATTGAAGCATAGGCTCAGTCTTTGTAAATGATTATGGAGGGAGGGGGAGTAGTGGTAAGGGGAATCCAAAGGCTTGGTGGCAGGTTGATGGGGATGAGGTGCAGAGGTGCCTGGAAATAGCAGGGAAGGAATGGGACTCGAGCGATTGCTCCCTTGTGAGCAGCAAGAAGGTGGATTGGGCTCTTTCTGTTAAATGTGTACAATATAAACATTCAAAGTTCAAAGTAATTTCTTTATCAAAGTAATTTTTTTTATTATCAAAGTACATATGTCACCATGTACAGACCTCACATTTATTCTCCTGCAGTTATTCACAGTAAATATAAAGAAGCCCAATAGAATCGATGAAAATCCATACACAACATGACAGACAAACAACCAATATGCAATGACAACAAGCTGTAAATACAGAAAGGAAAAAAAATCAATAATAAATACACAAGCAATAAATATTGCGAACATGAGATAAAGTATCCTTGAAAGTAAGTCGTTGGTTGTGGGAATGTTTCACTGATGAGTTTAGTTAAGTTATCCCCTCTAGTTCAAGAGTCTGATGGTTGAGGGGTAATATCTGTTCCTAAACCTGGTGGTGTGTGTCCAGAGGTTCCTGTACCTCCTTCCTAATGGCAGCAAAGAGAAGAGAATGCAAGATTGCGGTTGTGGTTTTAAAATCAGTCACCCCTAGAATGGATGGTTTTTTCCTGTCTGTCAGAAGGTTGAGAGACATGGAGCTGTGTACACCACTAAGGGTGATGGAAGCAGAGTCTCTTACTGTTTTTAAGGTAGAGATAAATGAATTCTTGATAAGACAGAGGGCCAGATTACCCTTGGGGTTAGGTAGGAATGAGGTGTTGCAATTGCAGACAGATCAGCCACGATCTTGTTCAGTTGCTGAGCAGGCTTGAGAGCATTTTGACCTGCTACTGTTCCAAATATATCCAGAACATACCCTCTTCTCATTACCATCATCTAGGTGTAGGTACAGGAGCCTGAAAACCCACATACTAAGGGGAAGTAGCTGTACCATGTATTCATGTCTGAAAGGTCAATGAACCCTTGAACACCATGTTATTCTATTTTTTTGTGCTATTGTTCTGTGATTTATAGTAATTTTTATGTTTTTGGACTGAATTTGCATACTTAAGCCCTGTCATCCCAACTGGGACATAGGCCACTGACAGCAGCTTGCCAAGGGTCCTGTGTGCTGGGCCAGTCTTTCAAGTTTTCTCAGGTGCAGCCCATCTTCTTTCCATCCAGAGTTGAGGACTTTGGAGCTTTTGTTGGGGTTTCTGTAGTGCTGGGTTTTTATAGGGTGGGGTTCCTAGCCCCCAGCAACCCTCTTCCGCTGGCAGCCAGGGTTGGGACCTTTTACGGCAGAGTCATTGTTCTGTGATTTATAGTAATTCTTATGTTCTTACACTATACTACACGGAAAATAAACAGATTTCATGTCATAGGAATCAGAGATGATAAACCTGATTCGGTGGTTTATTCAGTGCCCATTCAGTGCACATTGCTCTGAATATTCTGGATACCAAAAAAAGTCACATTTCTTAGGGGTTGTATAGAACAGCAGATAATGTGTACAGTGGATTCTGGTTAATTGGAACAAATCTGGAACAGCACATTTTGGCCCAATTAAGCAGTTGTCCCAATTAGCTAAAGTTTCATGGAAATAGTTTAAGAGGTATAAAAAAGAAATAACTTGTGGTATTCTGGAGTTCAGAGTTCAATTCCAACACCACCTTAAGGAGTCTGTGCATCCTCCACGTGACCACGTGGGTTTCCTCCTGTGCTCCAGTTTCCTCCCACAGTCTAAAGATGTACTGGGTTGGTTAACTGGTCATTGTAAATTATCCCATGATTAGCATAGGGTTAATCAGGTTTGTTGGGATGGGGCAACGTGGCTCAAAGGGCTGACTCCATGCTGTATCACCATATTAAATAGCGGTCCCCAACCAGTGGGCCGCAGAGCATGTGCTACCGGGCCATGAGGAAACGATATGAGTCAGCTGCATCTTTCCTCATTCCCTGTCACGCACTGTTGAACTTGAACATAGGGTTGCCAACTGTCCCATATTTGCCAGGACATCCTGTATATTGGGCTGAATTGGTTTGTCCCATACGGGACTGCCCTTGTTCCATATTTCCCTCGCTACCAAATAACACATAAAACCGAAAATAAATAACACTAACATATAGTAAAAACAGGAATGATATGATAAATACACAGCCTATATAAAGTAGAAATAATGTATGTACAATATAGTCGGGAAGATGAAGGCAAAACCGATTTGTGGGAAAAAAAGTCGGCACATACGTGCATGCGCACACAGGTGCCCACGCAAGGCTTCATGGTCATGGTAGTCTTTCCTGGGGTAAAGTGTCCCGGGATTTGACTGCTACTTTTGTCCCTTATTTGGGAGTGAGAAAGTTGGCAACCCTAGCTGTAAAAGACATGCTGAGGTGAGTTTAACCCTACTTGAACACCCCCCTCCCCCCCCCCCGGGTCGGCTGGTCCGCAAGAATATTGTCAATATTAAACCGGTTTGCGGTGCAAAAAAGGTGGGGGACCCCTAATATAAAATAAAAATAAACTCTTTATTAGTTATTGATGGAGGAATTCATCCAGTGTACATGCATTACCGTGTTCTTTTCATTGACTGTAAGTGAAAAAATTGGTGCAGACACCTGATGTAGATAGGTGTCGTGGACTCTTGGGAAAGGCCTAAAGTTTTTTTTTTAGACAATTAAAAAAGCAAAATTATCAGATGCAAACACGAGGAAATCTGCAGATGCTGGAAATTCAAGCAACACACACAAAAAATGCTGGTGAACGCAGCAGGCCAGGCAGCATCTCTAGGAAGAGGTACAGTCGACGTTTCGGGCCGACACCCTTCGTCAGGAATGATCAGATATTGCTTTTTGATTTGGCGTCCTTTGGCTCAAATGGATAACAAGCACACACAACTGATGCTGTTTAAAAACTGTTCGCTCTAAGCATGGTTTAGTGTCTAACGGGCACACAAGTGCATGTAACTGATACTAGTTAGAAACTGTTCGGCAACAGTCTCCTGTCCCAATTATATGGCATAGTGTCCTTAATAATGGGGGAATTGCAGCTATTTTTCAATTAATTTTTGTTCTTTAAAAGTTGCCTTAAGTAAGCGGCTGCCCTGATTAACTAATGGCCCAATGAACTGGAATCCACTGTATTTTGTTTTGATCAGAGAAGGAAGTTTATTTTTAAAAGTCTTGATTGTGGGGAACTTTCATTACATTGGGCATCTCCTTCACAGCATCTTTCGCGCCGATAAGTTTTGCGATTAAGGCAAAAGAAAATGATATGCTCCCGCTGGAGAAAAAGCGAGTTAAACTGGATGATGATAGTGATGAAGACCAAGACATACAGGAAGCTGTCAACAATGAAGCCAGCAAAGATATCCCTCCCTCCCTCCCTCCTGAGGAAAAGAAACCTCAACTTACAGCAGAGGAAATAGAGGCAAAACAAGGTAAGCTGACAGGCGTGACATTTAGAGGAGATGTTTTAAACACAGACTGTGTTCTCTTGTAATTCTGTGCTAAATTTAGAACCTGATTTTTGTGGAGAAATTATCCTTTTGCTTCAAATAGATTGTATTTGTTGTGCCGAGCAGTAATTACTTTCCATTTTTTCATTTTCCATATTTTATTGAACCTGTTGGTCACAGAAAATGTGGAGAGAGTCGTGTTTTCTTAGTTTGCATATGCTTTAATACATCTTGGCACCCTATGTTAAAAATAATACCGACAATGAGGCATTGGTCCAAAATTTAGTGAGTTTTGCCACAGAATAACAAATATGATCAATTTGCCTCTTTTTTTTTGGCATTGAAATTCCAGGACTTGAGTTGCACGTTGCTGAGTCTGTTGTTCTTATTTGAAAACACATTAGTTCAAGGTAAAACTGAAATATTTCTTCATTCCATAAGACCATAAGGTAGAGGAGCAGAAATAGGCCATTTGGCCTTCTGATTCTGCTCCACCATCCATCATGGTTGATTTATTATGCCCCTCAACCCCATTCTCGTGTTCAAAGTATATATATGTCACTATATGCAGCCCTGAGAGTCATTCTTCCCTTCACCCTGTAATCTTTGACCCTCTGACTAATCAAGAACCTGTCAACCTCCGCTTTAAGTACACCCAATGGCTTGGCCTCCACAGCCATCTGTGGCAATGAATTCCACAGATTTACCACCCTCTGGCTAAAGAAATCCCTCCTAATCTCTCTTCAAAATGGACATCCCTCTACGCTGAAGCTTTACCCTCTTGTCCCAGACTCACCCACTGTAGGAAACATCCTCACCACACCCACTCTATCTAGGCCTTTCAATATTCAATAGGTTTCAATGCGATCCCACGTCATTCTTCTGAACTGGCGAGTATAGGCCCAGAGTCTTCATATGTTAATTGTGTAAGTATCCCAAGTAGTCTGTTCACTCAAATTATCTTTATTCGGTAGGAAAGGAAAGTGGACTCTTGTAATAAAACATGCTCTACTTAAACTAGCCACTTAGGGGTTCATTTATTATCAAAGCATACAACTTGAAATTTTTCACCGGGTAGCTATTAAACCAAGAAAGAAAAGAAAGGCAACACGATCATTAACCCCCCAAATCCTTCCTCCCTGCACAAAAAAAAAGAAACAAATTAGAACAGGCACATTGACTCCAAATCCCTCCTCCTGCACAAAAAAAAAGAGCAAAAAGGGAACAGTCACATCGACCCCCAAATCCCTTCTCCCACACTAAAAGAAACAAGAAAGATCAGGTGAAAAACAGAAAATGTAAAAAATTTAAGACTGAGAAAGAAAAGTCAATAGTCCATGTCTACATCCAAATTGCAGAAAACCTGGGGGGCATTTGCTGGGCCCAGTGGCAGACCTTTCCCCTTCCGGATCAGAGCAATCAAAAGATAGGCAGCCAGTGCTTGCTCTCTGTACTTGCCTTGATTCTTCAATCTCCCTTGTTTTAATTGGCAAACAATAAAAGCTCTAATTGGCGAAATGGAGTCAAACAACGGCTTGCGCCCCGTCCTGCAACCTTCTCGACACAAAGTTGGCGCACGCTTCCACTGTCTGCTGGAGACCTCTGAGAGACTGCAGAGTGCTGAAGCACCCAAATGATCTCCAAGCTTCTGCATTCACCTTGATGTTTCAGTCTCCCTCGTCACTTCAGAACAATAGAAGCTTTAATCAAAATGGAGTCAAACATTGGCATGTAGCCTGACCACAATGAGGTTCGCTCATACCACCACTGCCTTCAGGAATCCTTTCGGAAACTGCAGAGTGCTGGAACACCCAAACAATCTCCAAACAGCAAAACACAGGCTCCAACAGTTCCAGAATCACATCCAAGACGAAAAACAAATGTAAAAGACATAAAACATGTGAAATATGTACAGGAAATATGGGATATCATATCTTACGAGGCAGAAATCACTTCTGCAACACGTACAAAATGCTGGAGGAACATAGCAGGTCAGGCAGCATCTATGGAGGAGAATGCACAGTCAGTGTTTTGGTCTGAGACCTTTCAGCAGAATAGTCTCAGCCCGAAATGTCAACTGTATATTCTCCTTCATAGATGCTGCCTGAGTTGCTCCAGCTTTTCGTGTGTGTTGTTCAAGATGTCCAACATCTACAGAATCTCCTGAGTTTAGGAATCACTTCAAGTAGTGTTTACTTAAGTAAAGATTGTATTTTCCTTTATTTAGGGCAGCATGATAGTGTATGGTTAGCACAACGCTTTACAGCACAGGTGACCTGGCTTCAATTCCTGCCGCTGCCTGTAAGCAGTTTGTATGTTCTCATGACCACGTGGCTTTCCTTTGAACTGTGGGAATTATATAGTCATAGTCATACTTTATTGATCCCGGGGGAAATTGGTTTTTGTTACAGTTGCACCATAAATAAAAATAGTAATAGAACCATAAATAGTTAAATAGTAATATATCTAAATTACGCCAGTAAATTATGAAATAAGTCCAGGACCAGCCTATTGGCTCAGGGTGTCTGACCCTCCAAGGGAGGAGTTGTAAAGTTTGATGGCCACAGGCAGGAATGACTTCCTATGACGCTCTGTGTTGCATCTGGGTGGAATGAGTCTCTGGCTGAATGTACTCCTGTGCCTACCCAGTACATTATGTAGTGGATGGGAGACATTGACCAAGATGCCATGCAACTTAGACAGCATCCTCTTTTCAGACACCACTGTGAGAGAGTCCAGTTCCATCCCCACAACATCACTGGCCTTACGAATGAGTTTGTTGATTCTGTTGGTGTCTGCTACCCTCAGCCTGCTGCCCCAGCACACAGCAGCAAACATGATAGCACTGGCCACCACAGACTCGTAGAACATCCTCAGCATCGTCCGGCAGATGTTAAAGGACCTCAGTCTCCTCAGGAAATAGAGACGGCTCTGACCCTTCTTGTAGACAGCCTCAGTGTTCTTTGACTAGTCCAGTTTATTGTCAATTCGTATCCCCAGGTATTTGTAATCCTCCACCATGTCCACACTGGATGGAAGCAGGGGTCACCGGTACCTTAGCTCTCCTCAGGTCTACCACCAGCTCCTTAGTCTTTTTCACATTAAGCTGCAGATAATCCTGCTCACACCATGTGACAAAGATTCCTACAGTAGCCCTGTACTCAGCCTCATCTCCCTTGCTGATGCATCCAACTATGGCAGAGTCATCCGAAAACTTCTGAAGATGACAAGACTCTGTGTAGTAGTTGAAGTCCGAGGTGTAAATGGTGAAGAGAAAGGGAGACAAGACAGTCCCCTGTGGAGCCCCAGTGCTGCTGATCACTCTGTCGGACACACAGTGTTGCAAGCACACGTACTGTGGTCTGCCAGTCAGGTAATCAAGAATCCATGACACCAGGAAAGCATCCACCTGCATCGCTGTCAGCTTCTCCCCCAGCAGAGCAGGGCGGATGGTGTTGAATGCACTGGAGAAGTCAAAAAACATGACCCTCACAGTGCTCGCTGGCTTGTCCAGGTGGGCGTAGACACGGTTCAGCAGGTAGACGATGGCATCCTCAACTAGTCGGGGCTGGTAGGCGAACTGGAGGGGATCTAAGTGTGGCCTGACCATAGGCCGGAGCAGCTCCAGAACAAGTCTCTCCAGGGTCTTCATGATGTGGGAGGTCAATGCCACTGGTCTGTAGTCATTGAGGTAGGTAGATTAATTGGTCATTGTAAATTGTCCTGTGATAAGGTTAGGATTAAATTGGGGGATTGCTGAGCAATGTGGCTTGAATACTTAGAAGGTCCTATTCTGCGCTGTATCTCAAAAACATAAGATAAAAAATAAAAATACTATTTTTCTAAAAGAAGTCATTTCTTTAATCTGTTAGATTCCTATGATCATCGTGCCTACAACAGTAAATGCTCTTGCAAAATAATGATGTTTTTTCTGAATGCCACGAATTTTACCGTGTGATCAGTTGATTTAATTTTCTGAATTGTCTCTGGTATTTAAGATTATGATCAAAATGCAATTTGTTATAATTTTTAAAATTCTAGTTCCTTTTTGGCAGTCAGAATAAAATTAAATTGCATTAAATTTCAGGCACAACTTTGATGTGCTATTTTGGGTACTTGGATGAAGATTTGATTTACAATTACAAAAATAGAATAGAAATCACAGCATAGATAAAAAGCGCTCAGCCTAAATAATTCGTGCCATTATCTATCTTTTATTGAGGGGAATAACTTAAAGGTTCATTTAATATCAGAGATTGTATACAGTATACAACCTAAAATTCATCCTCTTCACAAACATCTACGAAACAAGAAACACCATAGAGTGAATAATTGAAACAACAAAGCTCCCACCCTTTACACAAGAAGAATTATTACCAATTTTACCTTCAGGCTCAGATTCAGTATTTATCACACGTACATCAAAATATACAGTGATATCTGTTGTTCACATTAACAGGCAACCTAACCTGAGTATGTACTGGGACAGCTCACAAGGGTCATTCTGGCACCAACGTAACATGTCTACAATGTTCAGTGGAACAACGCAAGAGGCAACTCACAACAGTATATTTAAAGTGGAGGTTGATAGCTTCTTCGTTAGTAAGGGCATCAAAAGTTATGGAGAGAAGACAGGAGAAAGGGGTTGAGAGGGATGGAATGGCGAAGCAGACTTGATGGGCCAGATGGCCTAATTCTGCTCCTATGTCTTTATGATCTTGTGGAAGTAGGCATTTGGTCTAACTGCTCAATGCCAACCAAGCTATCTATCTCAGTTAATCCTTCAAAAGTCTGAGAACAGTGAGCTAGAAGCTCTCCTAAAGCCTGGTGGTACGTGCTTTCTAGCTTTTGTATCCTGCTTTATCGAATATTGAAAGGCCCAGATAGAATGGAGCTAGTGAGGACGTTTCCTATAGTGGGAGAGTCTAGGACCAGAGGGTACAGACTCAGAATAGAAGGGCGTCCTTTTAGAACAGAATTGAGGAGGAATTTCTTTTACCAGAGGGTGGTGAATCTGGGATTCATTGCCACAGACAGCTATGGAGGGAGAGGCATTGGATATATTTAAAGCGGAGGTTGATAGATTCTTGATTAGTCAGGGTGTCAGTAATTTGGGGAGAAAGCAGGAGAATGGGGTTGACAGGTATAATAAATCAGTCATGATGGTATGGTGGTTCAGACTCAAAGAGCCAAATGTCCTCATTCTGCTCCTATGTCTTATGGTCTACTAACAGAACATCAGCAGTAAAAAATTGCTGGTGAACGCAGCAGGCCAGGCAGCATCTATAGGAAGAGCTACAGTTGACGTTTCGGGCTGGGACCCTTCATCAGGACTAACTGAAAGAAGAGCTAGTAAGAGATTTGAAAGTGGGAGAGGGAGGGGGTGATCCAGAATGATAGGAGAAGACAGGATGGGAGGGGTGGAGCCAAGAGCTGGACAGTTGATTGGCAAAAGGGATATGAGAGGATCGTGGGACGGGAAGCCTGGGGGGGCGGGGGGAGGGGAGCCCAGAGGGTGGAGAGCAGGCAAGGAGTTATAGTGAGGGGGACAGAGGGAGGAAAAAAGGGGGGACAAAATTTAAAATATATAAAAGATTTTAATTCCACGTCCCATTCCCATTCTGATATGTCTATCCACGGCCTCCTCTACTGTCAAGATGAAGCCACACTTAGGTTGGAGGAACAACACCTTATATTCCGTCCGGGTAGCCTCCAACTTGATGAAATGAATATTGACTTAACTTTTAACTTCCATTAATGCCCCTCCTCCCCTTCACACCCCATCCCTTATCTATTTTTTTAAAATATATTCCTCCCCCTTTTTTTTTTTCTCTTTTTTTCTCCCTTTGTCCCTCTCACTATAACTCCTTGCCCGCTCTCCACCCTCTAGGCTCGCCTCCCCCTTTCTGTTTCTCCCCAGGCTTCCCGTCCCATGATCCTCTCCCTTCTCCAGCTTGGTATCCCTTTTGCCAATCAACTTTCCAGCTCTTATATCCACCCCTCCCCTCCTGTCCTCTCCTATCATTTCGGATCTCCCCCTCCATCTCCCACTTTGAAATCTCTTACTATCTCTTCTTTCAGTTAGTTCTGACGAAGGGTTCTGGCCAGAAACGTCGACTGTACCTCTTCCTAGAGATGCTGTCTGGCCTGCTGCGTTCACCAGCAATTTTTGTGTGTGTTGCTTGAATTTCCAGCATCTGTAGGTTTCCTCGTATCAACAGTAAAAGTTGCTTTTCTCTCTCCCACCCAGCCCCCATACTGACACTCGCTCTTGCATACACACAGACTGACGCACACACACATGCACAGACTATCACACACAGGCACGGACACTCAAACAGGCACGAACACAGACGGGCACGGGCAGAGACAGGCACAGGTATGGGCATGGACAGAGACAGCTACAGGCTCAGACTCGGACAGAGACAGAAACAGGCTCAGACTCGGACAGAGACAGCTACAGGCTCAGACTCGGACAGAGACAGCTACAGGCTCAGACTCGGACAGAGACAGGCACAGGCTCAGACTCGGACACGGACAGAGACAGGCTTGGACTCGGACACGGACAGAGACAGGCACAGGCTCGGACACAGACATGGACAGAGACAGGCACAGGCTTGGACACGGACAGAGACAGGCATAGGCTCGGGCTCGGACACGGACAGAGACAGGCACAGGCTCGGACTCGGACACGGACAGGCTCAGACTTGGACATGGACAGAGACAGGCACAGGCTCAGACTCGGACACGGACAGAGACAGGCACAGGCTCGGACATGGACAGAGACAGGCACAGGCTCAGACTCGGACACGGACAGAGACAGGCACAGGTTCGGACACGGACAGAGACAGGCTTGGACTCGGACACGGACAGAGACAGGCACAAGGTCGGACACGGACATGGACAGAGACAGGCACAGGCTTGGACTCGGACTCGGACACGGACAGGCTCGGACTCGGACACGGACAGAGACAGGCTCAGGCTCAGACTCGGACATGGACAGAGACAGGCACAGGCCCAGACTCGGACACGGACAGAGACAGGCTCAGAGTCAGACTCGGACACGCACAGACTCAGACACGGACAGGCTCAGAGTCGGACTCGGACACTATCAGGCCCAGGCACAGACTCAGACACGAACAGGCTCGGACTCGGACACGGGCAGGCACAGGCTCTGACTCGGATTAGGACAGGCTCGGACTCGGACACGGACAGAGACAGGCACAGGCTCGGACTCGGACACGGACAGATACAGGCACAGACTCGGACACGGACAGAGACAGGCACAGGCTCAGACTCGGACAGGGACAGGCACAGGCTCAGAGTTGGACTCGGACACGGACAGAGACAGGCACAGGCTCGGACTCAGACACAGACAGGCTCAGACTCGGACACGGACAGAGACAGGCACAGGCTCGGACACGGACAGAGACAGGCACAGGCTCGGACTCGGACATGGACAGAGACAGACTCAGACACGGATAGAGACAGGCACAGGCTCGGACTCGGACACGGACAGAGACAGGCTCAGACTCAGACACGGATAGAGACAGGCACAGGCTCGGACTCAGACATGGACAGAGACAGGCACAGGCTCGGACTCAGACATGGACAGAGACAGGCACAGGCTCGGACTCGGACACGGACAGAGACAGGCACAGGCTCGGACTCTGACAGAGACAGGCACAGGCTTGGACTCAGACACGGACAGAGACAGGCACAGGCTCGGACTCAGACACGGACAGAGACAGGCACAGGCTCGGACACGGACAGAGACAGGCACAGGCTCGGACTCGGACACGGACAGAGACAGGCTCAGACTCGGACACGGATAGAGACAGGCACAGGCTCGGACTCGGACAGAGACAGGCACAGGCTCGGACTCAGACACGGACAGAGACAGGCACAGGCTCGGACTCGGACACGGACAGAGACAGGCACAGGCTCGGACTCGGACAGAGACAGGCACAGGCTCGGACTCAGACACGGACAGAGACAGGCACAGGCTCGGACTCAGACACGGACAGAGACAGGCACAGGCTCGGACTCAGACACGGACAGGCTCAGACTCGGACACGGACAGAGACAGGCACAGGCTCAGAGTTGGACTTGGACACGGACAGAGACAGGCACAGGCTCGGACTCGGACACGGACAGAGACAGGCACAGGCTCGGACTCGGACACGGACAGAGACAGACTCAGACTCAGACTCAGACACGGATAGAGACAGGCACAGGCTCGGACTCGGACAGAGACAGGCACAGGCTCGGACTCAGACATGGACAGAGACAGGCACAGGCTCGGACTCAGACACGGACAGAGACAGGCACAGGCTCGGACTCAGACACGGACAGGCTCAGACTCGGACACGGACAGAGACAGGCACAGGCTCAGAGTTGGACTCGGACACGGACAGAGACAGGCACAGGCTCGGACTCGGACACGGACAGAGACAGGCACAGGCTCGGACTCGGACACGGACAGAGACAGGCTCAGACTCAGACACGGATAGAGACAGGCACAGGCTCGGACTCGGACAGAGACAGGCACAGGCTCGGACTCAGACATGGACAGAGACAGGCACAGGCTCGGACTCAGACACGGACAGAGACAGGCACAGGCTCGGACTCGGACAGAGACAGGCACAGGCTTGGACTCAGACACGGACAGAGACAGGCACAGGCTCGGACTCAGACACGGACAGAGACAGGCACAGGCTCAGACTCAGACACGGACAGAGACAGGCACAGGCTCGGACTCAGACACGGACAGAGACAGGCACAGGCTCGGACTCAGACACGGACAGAGACAGGCACAGGCTCGGACTCGGACAGAGACAGGCACAGGCTCGGACTCAGACATGGACAGAGACAGGCACAGGCTCGGACTCAGACACGGACAGAGACAGGCACAGGCTCGGACTCGGACAGAGACAGGCACAGGCTCGGACTCAGACACGGACAGAGACAGGCACAGGCTTGGATTCAGACACGGACAGAGACAGGCACAGGCTTGGACTCAGACACGGACAGAGACAGGCACAGGCTCGGACTCAGACACGGACAGAGACAGACACAGGCTCGGACTCAGACACGGACAGAGACAGGCACAGGCTCAGACTCGGACAGAGACAGGCACAGGCTCGGACTCGGACACGGACAGAGACAGGCACACGCACCCACTCTCTGAATCTGTTCCTTTATTATTTTTCCTGTTTCTCGTCTGGTTTAATTTTGAAGGTTGATTAAGTTTCTGTCTTTGTTACTAATCCTGGCCACAGATTGTGCTCTCATCACGGTAGGAGAGGTTTCTCCTGCCCTCTGACATTTAATCTTGACCCAGGTTTTTTACGATTGTTAAGATGGGAAAACTGTCATCATTGGCATCTTCACACTATGAGACCAACAACAACTTCCAGAACTGGAGCATACACTCTTAAACAGGGAAGGCCACTAGTTCAGTGCTCCAAGCGGGCAATGTTATAACTTTCTTAATCACAGTCTCGAGGATTTCTGGCAAATGTTACAACTACTTTGAGAGGTAAATTTTAACAACCTACCAAGCTGCAATTAAAGATTCAAGGATGCAAAGTACATTTATCATCAAAAAATATGTATGCAGTATACAACCTTGATTAGTCATTATATTTAATAATATTTTTGTGTGTGGATTTTAACTTAATCAGATGAACTCATTGGATTCTGAAATTATTCATTTTGACATTATTGTTCTGTGACTTGTTGAAAATATTGGTTAAAATGCTTTTTACGTTGCAACACGCACAAAATGCCGGAGGAACTCAGAAGGTTAGGCAGCTTCTATGGAAAGTCAAAGTAAATTTATTATCAAAGCACATATATGTCACTATATACAACCCTGAGATTCACTTTCTTGTGGGCATTTGCAGTAAGCTCAAAGAAACAAAGAAAAAGCAGTAAATATGAAAATCATGAGATGAAAAGTTGTTGAAAGTTTGTCGGTTGGTTGTGGAAACGGTTCAGTGTTGAGGTAGGTGAAGTTTTCCCCTCTGGTTCAGGAGCCTGATGGTTCAGGGTAATAACTGTTCTTGAATTTGGTGGTGGTAGTCCTGAGGCAACCACCACCCGTCATCAGGACTCGTGATAAAGGGTCTCGGCCCGAAACCTCAACTGTTTATTCCCCTCAGTAAATGCTGCCTGACCTGCTGAGTTCCTCACGCATTTTGTGTATGTGGTACTCTGGATTTCCAGCATCTGCAGAACCTCTTGTATTTAACTTTTTAATATTGAGAATAGATGTCTAAGAATTCTTTGCTGTCAGCTTGGATGGGTCTCCTGAATCTAAGCTGAGCTGATCTTTAATAGCAACCAATATTTTAAAAAAGGAAGGTCCATCTGATAGAGTTTGCTGGTCTTAGAAGGCAGCTTTTTACACCATAGGATATAGGAGCAGAATTGGGCCTTTTGACCTTTCAACATATAATAGGTTTCACTGAGATCCCCTCTCGTTTTCTTCTGAGTTCCAGTGAATACAGGCCCAGAGGCATCAAACGCTTCTCATATGTTAGATTTTCATTCCCAGAATCATTCTTGTGAACCTCTTCTCCAATGTCAGCAGATCCTTTTTCTGATAAGGGGCCCAAAACTGCTTAAAATACTCAAAGTGAGGCCTCACAAGTGCTTTAGAATGCCTCAACATTACCTCTTTGCATTTATATTCTAGACCTCTCAAAATCAAAGCTAGCATTGCATTTGCCTTGCTCACCACTGACTCAACCTGCAAATTAACTCCGAGAGTTATTGTTGAGCGCTGATTTCTCACCACTGACTGTAAAATCTCAGCCCCTGTCACTTGTCATCAGGAGTTTCATCACTTTCCTATTGAGTGAAGGCTAAAGGTTTATTGGAAATGAATGATTTCAGACATGGGTATGGCCTCAGAATGGAAGGTGAGCGTAAGTGGAAGAGAAGGCCATTTTGCCTCTTGAACCTCTTCTACATTCAATTAGCTCATCACTGATACGCATCACATCCTGGGTAGCACAGTAGCATAGCAGTATTACAGAGCCAGCGATCCAGGTTCAATTCCTTCCGATGTCTGTAAGGAGTTTGTGCGCTCTCCCTGTGACTGCGTGAAATTCGTCCCACAGTCCAGGGGCATATCGGTTAGTAAGTTAATGGGTCATTGTAAATTGTCCCATGATTAGACTAGAATTAAATAGGTGGGTTGCTGGGTAGAAGGGGCCTGTTCTGTACTGTATCGCTAAATAATATAAAACAAAAATAAATAAACTTTGATTATTCGCCTTTGCTCCATGTCCCCTGAAACTATTTTTGCAAAATAGTGCCGGGATCTTGATTTAAACCAGGTGTTCCCAACCTGGGGTCCACTTACCCCTCAGTCAGTCATAAGGGTCCATGGCAAAAAAAATGTTTGGGAACTCCTGGTTGAAACATTTCACTTTTCTCCCATCACTTTGAAGACGTTTCACGTTGCAATCGATTAGCATTAGAGTTTAGTAGTTATAATCGGGCCATGGTTAGGGGCCAGCAACCTTTTCCATCCTGTTGTATGTTTTATTAGGAGTAAGACCGCGCCTTTTCCACACTTTGTGTTAGGGTGTTATCTACAGAGTTTCATCTTCATTTTAGTTATGATAAGTCCACAGCTAAGAAGCAATGCGTACGTCTGATCTCCACTATCAAGTGGATCTGCATCACATGTAAAAATAATTTTAATGTCAGGCTTGCTGCACAGGAAACCAAGCTTTTGCAGTGTTTCTCATTTGGAATAAATGAAAGTACAGAGAGAGCAGTGTGTTATTTTCTGACTGATTTATTATGTTTGATGTATATTGATTTTTTTCTTAAATTGAGATCTTATAGATTTCTATAAACTGTATTAAAGTTGTAGCAAATGTTAAATGGTGAAAATAACACACACAAGATACTGGGGGAACTCAGCAGGGCAGGCAGCTTCGATGGAAATTAATAAACAGTTGATCTTTCAGACCGAGACTCTTCATCAGAACTGGAAAAGATGAGGGTAGACAGGGTGATGAAGGAGGTGCATTGCACACTGCCTTTCACCAGCCAGGACATGAGTATAGGAGAAGTTAGGAACACAAGAAATTCTGCAGATGCTGAAAATCCAGAGCAACACACTCAAAGTGATGGATGAGCTCAGTAGGTTAGGCAGCATCTATGTAAATGAATAAACAGTAGCTGAGACCCTTCAGTGTAGCAGTTCCCTTAAAACAAACCAAAACCACTCATAGACTTAGGCGGTGGTTGGGGGGGGGGCGTGGTTTGACACCTAATGATGGGCTCCAATAACAAAGTTCTAAGCTGAAGAAAGTATGTTCAATCCTTTATTAAGAAACCAGCAACAACGAACAGTCTTGTAAGGATAAAGGAGTTAATGAAACTAAAACTAGTGATATAATGAAATAAGCTGTCTTCAAGCAAACTTAGGCGGTCTTAATCGTACTTAAAAAGTAAAAACTAAGCTTTCTTAAATGCTCAACAAAAAGTTATACCCCTGACCTACTCTCTAACCAGACTAAAAACTAACTAAACATAAATATATTAACATCACACTATATTCATCACATTTACCACGCCCCAATCTACATGGCATTACCCATAATAAACACACAACACAAAATACGATACAGACAGGCAGAAAATAAGATACATAATTCCTATATTCAAGACTTCATCAGGTCTTGATGAAGGGTCTTGGCCCGAATCGTTGACTGTTTATTTCCCTCCATTGCTGCTGCCTGGTCTGCTGAGTTCCTCCAGCATTCTGTGTTGTTGCTCTGGATTTCCAGCATCTGCAGAATCTCTTGTGTTTAGAACGTTGAAAGCATTTTTATTGGATTGACCATTTTTTCATACCGTTCAGTCCCCGCTTTAAAATCAGTTGCTCTGTTTCCATTATAAATGATTATGGTCACATTGTAACTCAAAACCTCCAGTTAACTTCTTGCCATGATTGCATCTTTCATTCTGATAAATACACAGCTCCACATCTACAGACATATGGATGTGAGCACTGTGTGACAAGTTCATAACATCAATCTCTATTATGAACGTTGAATAGAATCTATAATACAAAGTTGAGAGCAGATGTCTACAGGTGTATGACTTTGAATATTCTAGTTACCAGTATTTTGAAAATTTAAGCCAGAGTTTCCCAACCTTTTTATGGTGTGGAGCAATACCATTAAGCAAGAGGGAAATGTGGACCTACAGATCGGGTACCCCTGATTTAAGCATAGGCAGTTGTGGTATGCTTACACAGCAAAAGAGCAGGTCCTTTGGCCCCATCATGCTTGCACTGACTAAGATCAAGTTTAGTTATCATTGAACCAGACATGAATATAGCCAAACAAAATGATGTTCCTCTGGGACCAAGGCGTGAAACACATTACCTATGGCACACTGCACATAGCACAATATCATCACAGGTGCTAATCTAACTCCTATCATTTGCGTAGACTCACTTTTGTTCTGGATGCTGTTATTTGCTTTTATTGTTTGATTTAAGTTTCTTTTCCCTCTGCGTGATATGTTTTGGTCTTTTTTAAAAGTAGGTTAGTTTGGGTTTCTTGCTTTGTGCTGCTTGTAAGCAGATGAATCTCAAGGTTGTATAATTTATATGTAACCATAGAAACCATGGAAACTACAGCAGAGAAGCAGGCCTTTTGGCCTTTCTTGGCTGTGCTGAACCATTTTCTGCCTAGTCCCACTGACCTGCACATGGACCATATCCCTTCATACACCTCCCATCCATGTATCTGTCCAATTTATTCTTAAATGTTAAAAAAGAACCTGCATTTACCACCTCGTCTGGCAGCTCATTCCAGACTCTCACCACTCTGTGTGAAGAAACCCCCCCTAATGTTCCTTTTAAACTTTTCCCCCCTCACCCTTAACCCATGTCCTCTGGTTTTTTTCTCCCCTTGCCTCAGTGGAAAAAGCCTGCTTGCATTCACTCTATCAATACCCATCATAATTTTATATACCTCTATCAAATCTGCCCTCATTCTTCTACGCTCCAGGGAATAAAGTCCTAACCTATTCAACCTTTCTCTATAACTGAGTTTCTGAAGTCCCGGCAACATCCTTGTAAACCTTCTCTGCACTCTTTCGACCTTATTTATATCCTTCCTGTAATTTGGTGACCAAAACTGAACACAGTACTCCAGATTTGGCCTCACCAATGCCTTATACAACCTCATCATAACATTCTAGCTCTTATACTCAATACTTTGATTAATAAAGGCCAATGTACCAAAAGCTCTCTTTACAACCCTATCTACCTGTGATGCCACTTTTAGGGAATTTTGTATCTGTACTTTGATAATAAATGTTCTTTGAACTTTGTTACATGATCTGTCTCCCTCTATTCCCTGCTTGTTCATTTATCTCTCTAATTGTCTCTTAGGCATTGCTGACATATCTCCTTTTACTGTTTTACCTGGCAACCCATTCCAGATACCAACCACTCTGTGTATCGTTTGTTCATTATGTGCAGTGTTTTATGATGTGGGCGATCATGGTCTTTTCATTACCATGATTGTTCTTGACAAATTTTTCTACAGAAGTGGTTTGCCATTGCCGCCTTCTGGGCAGCGTGTTTGCAAACAGGTGACTCCAGCCATTATCAATATTCTTCAGATATTGTCTGCCTGGTGTCATGGGTCATATAACCAGACTTGTGATATGTACCAGCTGCTCATATGGCCATCCACTACCTGCTCCTGTGGCTTCACATGACCCCTGATCAGAGGGGGTGGGCTAAGCAGGTGCAACACCTTGCCAAGAGTGACCTGTAAGGCAAGTGGAGGGAAGATAGAGATAACAACACACATCAAAGTTGCTGGTGAATGCAGCAGGCCAGGCCTGAAACGTCGACTGCACCTCTTCCTACAGATGCTGCCTGGCCTGCTGCGTTCACCAGCAACTTTGATGTGTGTTGCTTGAATTTCCAGCATCTGCAGAATTCCTGTTGTTTGCGGGAAGATAGAGATGTTTCTCAATCTTGCTGAATCTGAAGTTAGTGACAATCTGAAGTCCTTAATTGCTGTTGGTGCTCCTTGGCCAAAGGGAAGGAAGTCTAATTTATATATGAGCCTTGGTATAGTGGTAACAATCCTGTTTAATACTTGTATATTCAACTCCCAATGTAGACAGTAGATAATACTGTAATGCCATTAACAACAAGTGCACCAATATTCATGTCTGTGACATCCCTTCCCTGTTATCCACAATTCCACTAATTTTCATGTTCCTGACAGTCCTTCACCGTTATCTACAACTCCACCAATTTTCATGTTCCTGATGTTCCTTTCCCATTATCCACAGCTCCACCAATTTTCATGTTCCTGATGTGCCTTCCCCATTATCCACAGCTCCACTAATTTTCATATTCCTGACATTCCTTCCCTGTTATCCATAGCTCCACCAATTTTAATGCCTGTTGACCATTTTTCAATATTTCTGTCCCTGTCCCTGTACCTGTAAACAGCAGATTGGAAGTTACAGCATGATTGTACTGCATGCCAGCGTTTGTCTATACTGATGGTTATTATACCATATGCTGTAATCTTAAATGTGATTTGATACAATGGAGCTGCGTTTTGTTTTTTTCCGGTGCACTATTCATCATGAATGTAATTGAACAGTAGGGCTGCCTCTTCACTAAAACCACTGATTTATGACTCTCACAGACAATGAATAGAATTATTCAATGCGATTCCCCAAGCCCTGCAATTCTATGCAATAAAAATTGAATTTGACTCTTTCACTATAAAACCAGAGGGCCTAATTCTACTCCGTTGGAATTGGAGGATGTAATCCCTAAAAGTGCCAGTAAAAATTTTGATAATCTTGTGGAATTAAAGTGTGGTAGATTTCTTAATAAGATGTCAAGCTGGTAGTACATTAATTAAATCAACTCAGGGCAGTTAAAGCTTCACATGATGGAACTGCTGTCATGTGAAATGGTTGAGCATTTGCTTATGACAAGAATGACTGACATTTTAAGTAATGCCCTAGAACCACTGTCTCTTAAATTTCTGTAATGACAGAAGTTCAGAGCTGCTATGCTAACCCACAGGATGTGCCATTTAAATGTCTTGAGTGCCATTTTTAACTCATTGGACTTGAAAGGGTAATCATGTATTTTCAACCCCCGAAAATGCTTGAACAAAAGAAGTTTCTAATTTTAAAATTGTACAGAATGATGTAGCTGATTGATTGGGCAAGTCATAAAAGATGACTGTTGGCCAAATTTATTTTTCTTTCCCTCTGTCGCCTTGATCTGTAACCTCCTCAGCCACCGCAACTCTCTTGAGATTGCTAGAGACCTGAGATTCTGCATCTCTCATTGTTTTCATCCCACATTTGGCAGCTGTGCTCTGTGATTGGGCTTTTCTTCTTGTCTTTAACCTTTTCACTCTGTTCTCATTTTAACTGGTGTTTAAAATCATTCTCTTTGATAGGCCTGCTGTCTTCCAGCACAGCCCCTTAATGAGCAATGAGAAAAGACTCTCCCACAGATGGGGCAACAGCTGGGCTGGTGGGGCAGAGACAGTGAGGTGGTGTGCAGGGCTGATGTCTGCTTGGAATGGTAACAATACTCGGAGAGCAATTGACTAGGTGTTTTATACATGTGCTGGCTAGTCACTGACTCACGTTGGTGATGTCACGGGGTCATAGAGCACTACAGCACAGAGGGAGGCTATTTGGTCTGTCTAGTCTTTGCTGAACTATTTTTTATAGGCATCCATTAGTCTCGTGAGACCATGGATTTGCGCCTTGGAAGGTTTCCAGGGCGCAGGCCTGGGCAAGGTTGTATGGAAGACCAGCAGTTGCCCATGCTGCAAGTCTCCCCTCTCCATGCCACCGATGTTGTCCAAGGGAAGGGCAGTAGGGCTGATACAGCTTGGCACTGGTGTCTCCGCAGAGCAATGTGCGGTTAAGTGCTTTGCTCAAGGATACAGCACGCTGCATCAGCTGAGGCTTGAACTAGCGGCCTTCAGATCACTAGATCAATGCCTTAACCACTTGGCCATGCGCCAACATGTTGAACTATTATTTTACCTATTTCCATTGAGCTGCATCTAGACCACAGCCCTTCATACCCTCCCATCCATATACCTATCCAAACTTCTCTTACATGTTGAAATGGAACCTGCAACCATCACCTGCACAGGCAGCTTGTTCCATACTCTGACTACCCTCTGAGTGAGAAGTTCTCCCTCAGGTTCTCCTTAAATCTTTCACCTTTCATCCTTAACCCATGATAATGGCTGGGGTTACCATCCTGTCAGCTTGAACCTGTCTGGCCATTCTTTTCAAACCTCTCTCATTAATCAAAACATTTTTACCCATAGAATTGCCGTTCACTGGATTTTTTTTTAATTTAGTGCACCATTCTCTGTAAACTCTAAAGACTGTTCTGTGTAAAAATCCCAGAAGATCAGCAATTCTGAGAAACTCCAACCACCCCATCTGACACCAACTGTCATTCCACAATCAATGTCACTCAGATCACATTTCTTCCCCATTCTGATGTCTGGTCTGAACAACAACTGGACCTCTTGACTTTCTGCGTGCTTTTATGTGTTGAGGTGCTGCCTCATGAATGGCTGATTAAATATTTGCATTACAAGCAGGTGTACCTAATAAAGTGACCACTGAGTATAAGCACGTAAGTAGATATCAGATTAGGACAGGATTGGATTGAAAATGTTCACTCCTAAATGCTAACCAGTGGAGAGAGCCCGGAGTCTATAGACTTAAGTAAGTTTAATGGCTCCATCAGAGAAGAGTAAAGAAAACGGAACTGGCTTTGCAGTTCATTTACATTCATTAAGGTACTACTTTGTCCCTGAATTACACTGATGTAGCTAATCCAGACAGCTTGCAGGTGATTGCATTAATATATTGACATTTCAAAACTGTTCTGAATCTCTCAGTACTGAATGTAGCGTGCTTCATTTCGGAGAGCTGATTACAGGAAAGGACTTGCATTTAAAATCCTGCCTTTTGTGACTTCACAGCTGTCCAAAGTGCCTCACCAGCAGTGAACTGAGTCGCTCTTGTAATGCGGCGGCCAGTTTGTGCACAGGAAGATCACACAGTGAGGTGGAAAACCAATGAGATGCTAATTTCTGAATATATATCGGCCAGGCTAGGAATATTGATCCAATACTACTCATCCTTCCCAGTACTTCAGAGTCATATATCAAGCCCTTTGTCAGAAACAAGAACACCTCCACCCACTAACCTACCCTTCCACACCCCCAACCACCACTACTTTACAATTTTTCTTGTCAGCCACTTTATTTACAGACACTCCTGTGCTTAGCACCATTTGATGGACATACAATTGGAATATAGAAGATTGAGAGGAGATTTGATAGAGATATACAAAATTATGAGGGGTATAGATAGGGTAAATGCAAACAGGCTTTTCCCTTTGAGTTTGGGTGGAACTACAACTAGAGGTCATGGGTTAAGGGTGAAAGGTGAAAAGGGGAAACTTCTTCACTCAGAGGGTGGTGAGTGTGGAACGAGCTGCCAGCACAAGAGGTGCACGTGAGCTCGATTTCAACATTTAAGGGAAGTTTGGATAGGTTGGGGTATGGAAGTAGGCAACTTAAAGGCATGGCACAGACTAGTTGGACTGAAGGGCCTGTCTCTGTGCTGTCCTTTCTATTATGACTCTATATTATAAGCTATCTTATGTATATTTTTAAAAAAATTATTGTGTTCTTTTGGATGGCATGGTAGAGACGTGTCTCTACCACGGGAGGTGTAAGGTACTCCATCCCTCCCCTGGCCTGCAGGTCACCCTTGGGCAAGGTGTAGCACCTGCTTAGCCCCCCCCCCCCGATCAGAGTCATGTGAAGCCATGGGAACGGGTGGTGGATGGTCGTATGAGCAGCTGGTATATATCACAAGTCCTGGTTATGCAACCACTGACATTCTCTGTGCAGACAATCTCTGAAGAGTATTGATAATGGCTGGGGTCACCTGGCTTGTAAAGACACTGCCCAGAAGAAGGCAAAGGCAAACCATTTCTGTTGAAAAATTTGCCAAGAACGATCAATACAACCATAATTGCCCATGTCATACAACACAGCACATAATGAATGAATGAATGTGTTCTTTGTCTTATTGTTCTTTTTGTGCTGCATCTGGAGTAACAATTATTTTGTTCTCCTTTATACTTGTGTACTGGAAATGACATTAAACAATCTTGAATCTAGTCTATAACAATTTTGTTTTACCAGTCAGGGCTGTTGGCCCTGAGCTGAACCCCAAAACCTGGAGGACAGGTGGAAGGTAGTCTGTCCTCTACCTTTTGACCTGTTTGACACGGGTGACCCTACCAAGAGCATAAAACCCTGACCCCGGCTGGTATAGCTCTTCAGGTGCTTGAGACATGCAAGCCTCCCATCCCAATGACAAAGTTGTGGTCCTCTTGGAGGATTTGGTCCATATCCAGTCCTGAAGATGGCTAATACTAAAGGGCATCATTTTAAAGTGATTGAAGTAAATTGGGGCGGGGGGGGGCGGTGGAATGTCAGAGGTAGGATTTTTACACAGAGAATGGTGGGTGTGTGGATTGTGCTACCAGAAATGATGGTAGAGAATGATGAGTGAAAAGGAATTTCAGCTATGTAGGAGGGAAGGGTTAGATTGATCCTAAAATAGGTTAAAATGTCGGCACAGCATTATGGGCTGAAGGACCTGTACTGAACTGTACTGTTTGATGTTCTTTCCTATGCGTGTACTTCAAATGTCATTAAAATGTTGTTATTTGTGTTTTAAAAGTCAAATATCAATATTTAAGTGTTTTATGCAATACTGTGCCAAAGTCCTGGGCACCTGTAAAAATAAATTATGTAAAGCCAAGATGTTTTCAAAAATAATGAAATGAAACGCTTCTAAATATCAAAACATTACTGCAAAGTGCATTAAAAAAACTAAAATCAATATTTGGTGTGAGCACCCTTTGCCTTTAAAACTGCATCAAGTCTCTTAGGAAAACTGTTGTGCAGTTTTATAAGAAAATTCGCTTGTTCCAAGCATCATGGAGGACTTGACACAGTTCTTCTGCCGACTTTGGCTGTCTCACTTGCTTCTGTCTCTCCATGTAGTCCCAGACAGCCTCTGATCAGGGCTCTGTGGGGGTCAAACTGTCTGAAACCATGTAAATAATCTAGGGTACCAAGTACTGTGCAAAAGTCTGTGTACTACTTGTACTCGTGATGGTAACCCCTGTCTTTAATTCTCTGTACTTTGCCCACGCTTTTTTTTTGTTCTCTTTATCTCTTCCTTGTTAACCCTTGACATCCAAGGTTACCCATTCTTGTCAGAGTTTTGGGTTGAGATCCTTTGTCAGAACTGGAAAGGATGGGGAAGATGCCAGAATAAAATGGTGGGGTGAGGGGAAAGAGGAGAGCTTGTAGGTGATAATTGAAGGTGGGTGGAAAAGGTAAAGGACTGCAGAAGAAGGAATTTGAAAGGAACATAGGGGAAGGTGGAAGGGACCCAGGAGGAGATGATAAGTAGGTAAGAAGAGATGAGAGGTCAGAGTGGGGAATAGAGCGGGAGAGGAAGGAAAATTTTTACCAGAAGGCGAAATCTATATCAGGCCATCAGGTTGGAGGCTACCCAGACAGAATGTAAGGTATTGCTACTGCACCCTGACGATGACCTCATGTTGGCACAAGAGGATGCCATGGACCCTTGTTGTTTTATCTATACACTGTGTTGAAAAATCTCCTGGATTCATCTCAAAAAATTGCCCCCCCCCCCCCCTTTACATGGTAGAAAAATCCACTTGTTCAATCCAGTGGACAAGTGCACAATATTCTCCTAGTGAATGGTCCCAGGCTTTGCCTATTCCACATTGCTCATCTACTCTTTGCAACGTGTCAGCCTTACTCCAAACAGGCATCCCTTCCTATGCTGTAGTGTGAGAGCAAGGGCTCACCTTAATTCCAAAAAAATTTTGAATTTCATAGATTGTCAAACAGTTCCTATAGATTGGAATATAGCAAATATAACCCGTTATTTTAAAAGAAAGTAGGATATGAGAAGTTGCAAACTAGAAACCATTTAGCCTGGCATCAGTAGAAAGATATCACTATCATTGGAGTAAATTATATTGGTAATTGGGTAAATGTACAGTGAAAAACCTGCCTTGTATACTGTTCCTACTGATCAAATCAGAGTCAGGTTTATTATCACTGCTTTATATAATGTGAAATGTAATCTTTTACAGCAGCAGCACAAAGCAAGGACAAAGTTACTATAAATTACAACATAGTGTTCATGGGAACTCCCCCTTGGCCCAGCTGCAAAAGGAGGTGGATTGGATATGGGGCTCACAGCCCCTATCCCGTTTAAAAACTCAGAGCTACAGAAACCTCAAATGAAGCAAAATCAAAATCAGGTGTAATATCGCTGGCATACGTCGTGAAATTTGTTAACTTTGTGGCAGCAGTATAATGTAATATACGATAATAGAGGGAAAAATGTGAATTAACAGTATATATGTGATACTTAAATAACATGCCAAAGAGAGAGATTATGGATGCGATGGGAAGTGAGGACCTCAATAGCTATCACTAAAGAGCTAGTGCTGAGCAAACTTGTGGGTCTGAAGATAGATATGTCCCCTGTCCTGATGGAATGCATCCCATGGTACTGAAAGAAATGGCAGAAATTATAGTAGAGGCTTTGGTGATGATTTACCAAATCCTCTGGACTCTGGGCTGGTCCTGCCGTATTGGAAGATGGCGAATGTCACACCACTGTTCAAAAAAGGATGTAGGCAAAAGGCAGGTAACTATAATCCAGTTAGTTTAACATCTGTAGTTGGGTTACTGCTTGAAGCTATCATTAAAGAAGAAATAATGAAGCATCTGGAAAGGAAGAGATCCATAAGGCAGACGTACCATGGATTCAGCAAAGGCAGGTCCTGTTTGACAAACTTACTGGAGATCTTTGAGGATATAACGAGCACAGTGGATAGAGGGGAACAGATGGACGTCATTTACTTGGATTTCCAGAAGGCATTCGATAACGTGCCACAGAAAAGACCTATCCATAAGATAAGGATGCATAGAGTTGGGCGTGATGTATTAGCATGGATAGAGGATGGGTTAACTAACAGAAAGCAGAGTTGGGGTACATGGGTGTTACTCTGGTTGGCAATTAGTAGTGAGTGGTGTGCTGCAGTGGTCGGTGCTGGGCCCACAACTGTTCATGATATTAATTAACAATCTGGAAGAGGGGACCGAGTGTAGTGTTTCTAAGTTTGCTGATGCTACTAAATTGAGTGGAAAAGCAAATTGTGCTAGAGAGATACAGAGAGTTGTAGATAGGTTAAGTGAGTGGGCAAGGGTCTGGCAGATGGAGTGCAATGTTGGTAAATGCAAGGTCATCTACTTTGGAAGGAAAAGTGAAAGATTATTATTTAAATGGTAGAAAAAAATTGCAGCATGCTGCTTTACAGAGGAACTTGAGAGCTTGTGCATGAATCACAAAAGGTTGGTTTGCAGGTGCAGCAGGCTATCAAGAAGGCAAATGGAATGTTGGCCTTCATTGCTAGAGGGATTGAATTTAAGAACAGGGAGTTATGCTGCCACTGTACAGGGTACTGGTGAGGCCACACCTGGAGTACTACATGCAGTTCTGGTCTCCTTACTTGAGGAAGGATATACTGGCTTTGGAGGCGGTGCAGAGGAGGTTCACCAGGTTGATTGAGTCGCCTGGGACTGTACTCTCTGGAATTCAGAAGGATGAGAGGAGATCTTATAGAAACATATAAAATTATGAAAAGGATAGATAAGATAGAAGCAGGAAAGTTTTCTTCACTGGTAGGTGAGACTAGAACTAGGGGACATAGCCTGAAGATACGGGGGAGTAGATTTCAGACGGAGATGAGGAAGAACTGCTTTTCCCAAAGAGTGGTGAATCTGGGATTCTCTGCCCAATGAAGCAGTGGAGGCTACCTCAGTAAATATATTTAAGACAAGGTTAGATAGATTTTTGCTTATTGGGGGAATTGAGGGTTATGGGGAAAAGGTGGAGATGAGTACATGGCCGGATTAACCATGATCTTATTGAATGGCCTACTCCTGCTCCTATCTCTTATGTTCTTAAGTCATATAAAAAATAGGAAATAGAGAAGTAGTGAGGTGGTGTTCATGGGTTCAATCTCCATTCAGAAATCTGATGGCAGAGCAGAAGAAGCTGTTCCTGAATCATTGAGTGTGTGCCTTCAGGCTCCTGAACCTCCTTCCTGATTGTAGCAATGAGAAGAAAGTATGTCCTGGGTGGTGGGGGACCTCTACCCTGGGAGAGGAAAGATCTTCATATGAAGTTGCATGGGGAAAGTGAATGCCATTGGGCAACCAGCCTTCGGCCAAGATGGAAGACTCTGGCGAGCTACTGTCGGCAGCCTATGCTCCAGTAGTGACGGTGGGCTTAAGATGAAGGAGAAGAAACTTTTCCTGAATTGTTGAGTGTGGCTCTTCAGGTTCCTTTGCCTCCTCCCTGATGGTGTCAATGAGAAGTGACATGGTAAAACAGTACAGTATGGACAAAAGGCAGTGCAGTTAGACATTAAGGTAGATCATAAAGCACAGGGTAGATTGTGAAGTCAAGAGTCCCATCTTATTGTACTGTGATTTCAAAGTTTAAAGTATGACATAGTACATCTATGTCACCATATGCAACCCTGACATTCATTTTCCTATGGGTATACTCAATAATAAACATAAATAAAACAATGAAAGACCACTCAATTCGCATGTTCAACCAAAGTGCAGAAGACAACAAACTGCAAACACAAAAATAAAGAAATAATAATAATAAATAAATTAGCATAAATATTGAGAACATGAGTTGAGGAGTCTTTGAAAGTGAGTCCTTTGGTTGTGAGAATATTTCAGTAACTGAGTAAGTGAAGTTGAGTGAAGTTATCCCCTTTGATTCAAGAGCCTGATGGTTGAGGGGTAATAACTGTTCCTGAACTTGGTGTTATGATTTAGTAGACTCACAATAGTGGGGTAGAAGCTGTCCTTGAGCCTGGTGGTGCATGCTTTTAGAATTGTGTACCTTCTACCAGATGGGAGGGTGGAGAAGAGAGAATGTCCAAGGTGACTAGGGGGGGTCTTTGATTCTGTTAGTCACTTAACAGAGGCAGGGAGGAATGTGGAAAGTGTACATCGAAGGGAGGCTGGTTTCTGTGATGTGCTGAGCTGCATCCACAACTGTCTGCAGTTTGAAATGGTAATGTGATGTTTAGGTATGTATAATAGGATTATGCACCGTAATTGTAGATTTATGAAAGGGAATTCACAAATCTCTTAGCTTTTTGAAATTTGAACCAGCAGAATCAAAGTAGGTGTGATGTTTTTAGATCTTGGTAAAGCTTTTGATAAGATTTCTTTCTTATAAACCCCACGCAGACATTGCCAGAGGTTAGAATTGAGCCTGGGTAAAGCAGCAGTAATAACAGATATATCATTCTGTCAACTGCAAGAGGCTATCCAACAAAATTTAGAGAATCTGGGATTGAAAGATATATACTGCCATGAATTCAGGATTGGTTAATGGACAGTAAACTGTAGAATAAGTAAATTATTTTCAAGAGGTTAGGCTGTTCCAGGAGGAGAGATCTAGCCAGCTGAACCCCTGTCTCTTGATTTTAGATAACTGAGGGATGGCCTTGATGAAACAAGGCTGATCGGGCAGATGCAAGGCTGGTGTTCTTTTGGTTCTCTTGCTCTCTTTTGAGCGTCCCGAGCCAAAGGTCACTCAAAGTAAGGGGTTGATCGTTCAATAAAACTAAGACTGTTGGAGCAACCTGGTGGGTTGGGTGGCTTCTCTGGTGGCAGAGGGATAGTCAGGGTGTTGGGTCAGAATCAAAATCAAGTCGAGGCCTTGCATCAGGACCCCTACCTTTATCAGGCCCAAATAAGCAAAAACATCCTTGAATATTTAAATTTCTCTACCCAACAGTCCCTGTGGCAAATTATATTTGGAGACAGAATTATGGATTTCATAAGAATCTATAGAGATGAGACTAGAAGAAGAAAGCAGTGCTGACGTAAAAGATTGGATTGTTATGTTACTGAATGGTGGATTAGATGTGAGGAGCTGAACGGTCTTCTGCTTCTCCTTATGCACACGACAGATTCTGCAGATGCTCGGACATCCAGAGTAACAAGCGTAAAATGCAGGAGGAACTCAGCGGGTCAGGCAGCATTTTGTATTTGCTACTCTGAATCAGAATCAGTTTTAACACCAGTGGCATATGTTGTGAAATTTGCTGTTTTTTTGGCAGCAATACAAAATTTAAAAAAACTATAAGTTACAATAAGAAATGTATTATAAAATAAGTAAGTAGTGCAAAAAGAGAGCAAAGAAAAGTGAGGTAGTGTTTATGGGTTCTTTGTCCATTTAGAAATCTGAAAGGGAAGAAACTGTTCCAGCATCACTGAGTGTGTATCTTTAGGCTGTATCTCTTCCTTGATGGAAAGATAGCATGTCCTGGATGATGGGAATCCTTAATGATGGATGCCTCCTGTTTGAGGCATTGCCTTTTGAAGGTGTCCTTGATGTTGGGGAGGTTGGTGTCCATGATGGGAAAAAATATGTAATCTGGGATAGGTTAGAGGTTTTTCATGTTGGTCCAAGAACCTGATGACAGTGAAGAAGAAGTTGTACCTTGAGACGTGTGACTTCAGGTGCCTGTAATTCATCCTTGATGGTCGCACTGAGAAGAGTGCATGTACTGTGATGTGTGTCTTTAATGATGGATGCTGCCTGGTTCAAGCAGCACCTTCTGAAGATGTCTTGGATGGTGGGCAGGCTAATGCCCATGATGGAGTAGGCAGAGTTGATGATGATTGTTAATAATGGATGCCACCTTTTGGAGGAATCACTTCTGCTTCTCCTTATGCTCTTTCATCATTAGTAGTTGTAGCAGAAGAAGCCAGTCGGTCCCACAAGCCATCCCAACCATTCAATATGATCAAGACTGATTATGCTTGCCTCAAGTTACTCATAGCCCTCAATCCCTTACTTTTTCAAATATCTACTTATCTCCACCTTCAACGTATCTAATGATTCAGAGAATTCCTAAATTCCTTACCATAGTGTTAATCTGGATTTCTGTGTTTGGTCTCCAGGATAGGACATTGTGAATGCTACGGTAATGTGCCTCCCAATGAGCAATGTTTAACCTTAGGCCTGCCACAGCAGCAGTTATCCATTTTAGTAATGTGGCTTAAATGATGTTCTGTAAAACGTATTCAAAGTTCAAAGTACATACGTGTCACCACATCCAACCTCAAGCTTCCTTTTCTTGCGGGCATTCATAGTAAATACAAGAAACACAATGGAATCAATGAAAAACTGCAGCCAACAGGGTGGACAAACAAGCAATGTGCAAAAGATGACAAATTGTGCGAACATGATAGATAGATAGATAAATAAATAAGCAATAAGTCTCGAGAGCAGGAGATGAAGAGTTCTTTAAAGTGACTCCATAGGTTGTGGGACCAATTCAGTGATGAGTTGAGTGAATTTACCTCTGGTTGAAGAGCTTGTTGGTTCAGGGGTAATAACTGTTCCTAATCCTGGTGGTGTGGCACCTGAGGCTCCTGTACCTCCATTCTGATGGTTGAGGAGTAATAACTGTTCCTGAACCTGGTGATGTGGGTCCTGAGGCTTCTGTACCTCCTTCCTGATGGCATCAGTGAGAAGAGAGTATGACCTAAATGACGATGGTCCCTGATGATGGATGCTGCTTTCCTGCAACAATGCTCCATGTAAATGCCTCAGTTGTGGGGAGGGCTTTACCAGTGATGTTACAGTAGGTGGCCTAAATGGCGATGGTCCTTGATGATGGATGCTGCTTTCCTGAGACAGCACTCTGTGTAAATAAGCTCACTGGTGGGGAGGGCTTTACCCGTGATGTTACAGTAGTTCTGCTTGTCAGCTCTGATATGCATGGTGACTTTTCCAAACCAGTAATTTTTCTCCATGAACATTTGCACAGTTGGGGAACACTGAGATGAAAAGCACTGAATCTCTAGCATGGGGTGAGTGTGTATACCTTTATCTTGTCAAGGAGATGATGCTGTTGTGCTTTTGATTTCTAGATATGCTCTCCAGTAATGTGACTGAATCTGGTAAATAGTGTAATTTAGTCAGTGGGAAGTTTAGGTCTAAGTTTAAGGCTTGATATTGGGATTGTAGCTCTTTGTTAAAATAATTGTTGGAACTGGAGTTATATTCAATGATTTTACCCAATTTGAAATTGTAATTGGCAGTAAACTCTCCAAATTGCCGAAGCTTTTTTTTCCTGGAGTTCAGAAGCCTGCTATTTATAAGATTAATTGCAGTGTTGTCCCAGTATGAATTTTACAATTCTGAACACTGAGAAGCGTTGATTGGCTGCAGGATTGTAGATTTGGCATTCCGTCTCTTTTCTCCAGGGCTGTCTGTTTCTCATTGCTCAGAATCTAAAGGTTCTGAATTGTAACAATCAAGGACAATTGTTACATCCAGCAGGCAATAACCTCTGTATCCTATTTCAAATCGTATTCCCACAAACCACGTAAAGAATGGTGATATTTTTGTTTTTTTTTCTGTGTGCTTAGTGAACTTTCTCTATTTGATAGTCTAACCATGCTTGATCATCTAACCTTATTGTGCAGATGCAGTGAGGAATGCAAGTGATTTTTCTTTCTCCCCCAGGATAATGTCAAGAACTGAATGGAGACCTTCAAAGTGACATTATTTGAAAAGTCAGTCAGTTTTTTTACGTGTTAGTTTTTGTAGCAACTCCCTTCAATGTACAGCAGCGCTTTGAGAATAACAAATTGAATATTAAGGAATGAGATGTCTATCTATTAACTAACATATTTTAACAAAAAGATTTTCAGAACCTCATTCTGTGCCTTAAATAGGGACAAATATAGTAACCATTCTCTGTCAATCAGATCATTTTGCGTGAATGCTTAAACATTTACAGGACATGTAAGTACATTAAATTTTTCAATTAATTTATCTCCGTATGAAATGCCTTTCTTGTTCATTCTTCCCAGTGGTTGCTTTCAGAAGCCGGTCACATCCCTCATGATTCAACAGTTTGATCTTTAGTTCCCTGACTCATAGTGACAATGAAACTCGGGTTTCTCAAGAAATTTTGATTGATATGAGTGTTGCATTAGATAAAATTGCTAGGGAGTTCTACAGCATATCATGGGAAATCCTTAAACTGCACATTCAATTCTTTACTGTTCTTAATCCCAACAAGCAAAAGGGGTTCAACAGAAGATCAATTTTTCTAGATCTTTAACTGTTTTGAAGATAGGTCAGCTATCCAATTTTGTCATAGGATTAGTAGTCTTGACACATAACAATAGTACAAATTTTAAAGATTTTCTCTCAGCAGACTGCAATATTCCTAAGTGCTCTGCCAATGGAATGCTAATCAAGTGAACCTAAAATTTTAATTGGATTTACCCACCCCTGGGGTCTGCTGCAAGCATTTTTGACCCATGCTAACAAACCCGCATCTAATTCTCAATAATTCAAATACAAGAATACAAAATACCATAAATTGTGTGAGGCTGTCTGTCCATTGGTCAGGGTCAACTGTGGAAGTTGTATCCCGGCTGTCTACGTGATACGCAAGCCAGGGCAGCACGATATGGAGAGCAAGCTGTTGTCCATGCTGCAGGCTCCCCCTCTCCATGCAGCTGATGATCCAAAGGAACCATTTGACACCAGCGGTGTTGCAGGAATTGCCAACCAGCCTTAGGGACTCCGGCTCTGGATTTTACCTCTATGTTTATTCCCGAAACCTTCCCCATGAGTGGGTATAGTTGCATGGTATCGGAGCTTTGAGATCAGAGTTTTCCTTCCAGATAAGCTGCTAACCACAAGCTCTATCTGTCTGAAACAATTGGTTTTAAGGCACTAGTAATCCGCCTTTGCCCCTTCTCCTGTCAGTAGGACCATTTCCGCCGGGTTTAGTAGCTAAGCCACACGTGAAGGCCAGGAACTGGACTTGGTTGATAGAGGCTGTGTGAGATGCACTACATGGGAGGCTTATCCCCACTACCACTTCTGTGTATCAAAATCTTAAGGAACCCTAAGTTGGTAAAATTTGGAAAACCTGATGTAAATGTGAATGAAAAAGTAGAAAATCCTGCAGGGTGTTAGTCTTGTATTCTGTTTTTAATTAAACAAATTAACAGCTGTTACTGTTGCAGGTGGGGTGAGTGAGTACTGTAAGTGCTTCTGCTGGCACAAGTTGGGGAGGGGTTAGTTGATGCTTTTGCTGCTGCTTGTGTGAAGGATGGGGGGAGAAGGGCTTCGGGGTTTGGTGTTGTACCGTGGATGTACGTGAAGAGTATGAATTTGAGATTGTATACCGCATACATTCTTTCATATTAAATGGACCTTAAACTTTAAAGAAAATATCAAGAGTGAATATTTTCCTTATTTACTGTAAGGAATTTCTTCCCAGATGCATCAGAGGCATGTTTGCCATCTTTTCCGAGACATCCGATTTCATACGGCAATAGGTGACGTGTAATAGCTCTCTTGGCTTTACACTTTCCATTTTGCTGGATTTATGGATTTCCCATGGGGGTTCTTTTAAAGTTTTTTGTATATTAGAGAGAAGCTTTATGCCAGTGACACACAATATATCCCTTGACATCCCTCTGAACTGGGCATTTCACTGTTAAACCACTGAGTCTGAAAAACAGGCCCCTCCAGACTTGTTTGCTGTTCGCGAATTTGTGGAAATATTTATCCCTGGGAATTTGGCAAAATGGTTCATTCTTTTCTGCTTTATGCCCCAAGATGATTTCAATGTCTGTCAGATTATACAGTGCCTTGAAAAACTGTTCTGCTGCCACAACTATTTTCACATCTTACTGTCTCATTTTCTAAATTTAAAATATTTTGAAGTAGTTTTTTTTTGGAGCTAATCTGTGAAACATTGTGCATCAAAATAAAATTCAAAAACCTGTCAACAGTTTAGAACCAAAGAAGTCCAACAGATTAAAAAACAAAATTGTGAGGCTGAGAAAGTATTCATCCCCTTTGTAATTTCTATGTTAACTTTCCTCGGGTGCAATATATTACCTTACCAACTTACCATATTTGTTGATGTAGGAAATTGGAGGATCACCAGTTTTCAATGAATTTATAAGAATACCCCCTCTCTCTGTAAGGTACAACAATATGGTAGATTTTCAACAGACCAAACCAAAATGAAAAGAAGAGCGTTCAAGACAAGTCAAGGAAATGATAATAGAGAAGCACAAATCTGGGGAAGGGTACAAGACCATTTCAAAGGCACTGAACGTACTTGCAGTACTGAACAGTGCAGTCTATCGTAAAAATGTGGAAAAAACATGAAACCACAGACAGACACACTGCCTAGGTCAAGTTACCCCTCTAAGATTAATCACTGGAGAAGAATGGCACTTGTAAGAGAGGCTACTGTGATGCCAACAGTCACTCTTGAGTGAGCTGCAGAAATCAGTGGCTGAAATTCATGGCTCCACAATCTCTAAGGCCTTGCTCAAAAAGGGTATTTATGGAGGAGTGGCAAGGAAGAAGCCCTGGCTAAAAAAAGCACATCCTTGACAGTAAAGACTTTGAAAAGTGTTATTTAGAAGGTACTGTAAAGATGTGGTCAGGAATAAAGTGGAACTTTTTGGCCTAAACCCGAAGTGTTCTGTGTGGTGTAAATCTAATTCTCACATCAGGCAGGTAACACCAGTTCTATTGAAAAATATGGTGGCAGTAGCATCACGCTATGAGGATGCTTCTCAGCACGGGGGTTAGAAATCTGGTCAGGATTGATAAGAATATGAATGCTGCTAATTACAGAGAGACCCTGGATAAAAGCCTGCTAGCCTCTTCCAGAGCAACCATGAAGTGGCTCCAAATAAAGAAAATGGATGTCTTTGAGTGACCCAGTCAAAGTCCTGACCTTAACCTGATCAAACATCTCTAGCAAGACCTCAAAATTGCTGTCCACTACCGCTCCCCAACTAACCTAGCACAGGTTGAACCATTTTGCAAGGGGGAATGGACAAATCTTGCTCCATCATATTGTGCAAAGTTAATAGACTTATCCAAAAAGACCTCTGGCTATATTAGCTGCAAGAGGTAGTTCGACCAAGTACTGAGCAAAGAGGGATGAATACTTTAGAACTGTTGACATTTCAGGTTTTGAATTTTTAGTTTTTTCATACTTTATTTTCCTTACTTTTTGGGGGATTTTACTGTGAAAAAAGGAGCATGTGATTGACAAATAAAAAAAAAATCACTTAAATTGATCAAAAACGCTGGTTGTAATACTCATTTATGTGAACAAACAGTTGGGGGCTGAATACTTTTACAAAGTTCAAAGTTAATTCATTATCCAAATATATATGTAGTATGCAACCCTGCGATTTGTCTGCCCCACAGACAACCACGAAACAAAGGGAAACATCAACCTTCCCCCACGCAAAAAATAAACGAATTTCGCAAATGGCAACAGGAGCATCAACCCCCCCACACACATGCATGCACGCACACACAAACAGCAACAAGAAAGTATGAGCAAAAGCACAGAATATAAAAACACAATTGAAAGAGTCCAGTCAATCTACAGCATATGGGGTTGGTGCTTAGATTGCAAGTTCAAGTTGAAAAGTGAAATAACACAGATGCTGAAAAGAGTAAACAATAGAAATGTGGCCCAGATCAAGCAGCATCATTCCACCTCGTAGGTGATGAACCTCTCAGCAGCTCAATCGCCAGAGTTTGGTGGAGATGGAGCCATTCAGACTTTTAGATTTGAGTGGATTAGTTTTGTAAGTGTCTACAGATACACTTGGATTTGATTACAGTAATTTTGGTTATTGTGTTTACACATACATGGTTGGAAAGCTTGCCTGTAAAGGATTGGAAATTTTTTTTTTATTAAGATGCAGCATAGCTATTGTAAAGGATAAAAACAGACAAAATGGGGAAGGGCTAACTATGGAGCGATGAGGCAGGATCTATCGAGAGTAAATTGGAAACAGATGTTAAAGGATGAAAGCACAGAAGTAATGTGGAGGGAGATTTAGGGACCACTTGTGCTGGGTTTAGGATAGGTTTGTCCCACTGAGACAAGGAAAAAATGGTAGGAAAAGGGAACTGTGGCTGATGAAACATGTGAAGCAACTCGTCAAGAGGAAGAAGGAAGCATATGTGAGATATAAGAAGCAGGAAGCAGGAGGGGCTCATGAGAAATATAGGGTAGCCAGGAAGGAGTTTAAGAAAGGACTTAGGAGAGCTCAAAGGGGGCATAAGAAGGCCTTGGCATGTAGGATTAAGGAGAACCCCAAGGCTTTCCATGCGTATGTGAAGAACAGGAGGATGACAAGAATGGAGGTGGGGCCGCAAAAGGATAAAGAAGGCAACATGTGCCTGGAGGCGGAGGAAGTTGGGGAGGTCCTAAATGAATACTTTGCTTCAGTATTAACAAGTGAAAAGGACCTTGATCAGGGTGAGGTCGAAATAGAACAGACCTGTGTGCTGGACAATGTAGAGATTAAGGAAGAAGTAGTGTTGGATCTTCTTAAAAATATCAAGATTGGTAAGTCCCCAGGGCCGGACGTGATATACCCCAGTTTGTTGTGGGAAGTGAGAGAAGAGATCACTGGAGCAGTAGCTATGATCTTTGAATCCTCTTTGGCTGCAGGGGAGGTGCCGGAGGATTGGAGAATGGCAAATGTAGTTCCCTTGTTTAAAAAAGGTAATAGGGAGTATCTTGGGAATTGTAGACCGGTGAGTCTTACGTTGGTGGTCTGCAAACTATTGGAAAGGATTCTTAAGGATAGGATCTACGAGCATTTGGAGAAGTACAGTCTACTCAAGGATAGTCAACCTGGTTTTGTGAAGGGAAGGTCGTGCCTCATGAGTCTAATTGAGTTTTTTGAAGAGGTAACAGAAGAAATTGATGGGGGTAGGGCAGTGGATGTGGTCTATGTGGATTTTAACAAGGCACTTGACAAGGTCCCCAGGAGAGACTCATCCAGAAAGTTATGAGGCATGGGATCAGTGGAACGTTGGCTGTTTGGATAAAAAATTGGCTTACAGGAAGAAAGCAGAGGGTAGTAGTGGAAGGAAAGTATTCTGCCTGGAGGTCGGTGACTAGTGGAGTGCCGCAAGGATCTGTCCTGGGACCCCTGCTCTTTGTGATTTTTATAAATGACCTGAATGAAGAGGCGGAAGGATGGGTGAGTAAGTTTGCGGATGACACGAAGATTGGAGGAGTTGTGGATGGAGCTATAGGTTGTCAAAGGTTACAAGAAGATATAGACAGAATGCAGAGTTGGGCAGAAAAGTGGCAGATAGACTTCAATCTGGATAAGTGTGAGGTGATGCATTTTGGAAGGACAAGACAGAAGGCTTGTACAGGGTTAATGGTCGGTTACTTAAGAGTGTGGATGAACAGAAGGACCTTGGGGTTCAAATCCATACATCCCTCAAGGTCTCTGCACAGGTTGATAGGATAGTTAAGGCCTATGGGACGCTAGGCTTCATTAATAGGGGGATTGAGTTCAAGAGTAGAGAGGTCGTGTTGCAACTCTACAAATCTTTGGTGAGACCACACTTAGAGTATTGTGTTCAGTTCTGGTCACCTCATTACAGGAAGGATGTGGAAGCTATGGAGAGGGTGCAGAGGAGATTTACCAGGATGTTGCCTGGATTGGAAAACAAGTGTTATGAGGCAAGGTTAGCAGAGCTGGGACTTTTCTCTTTGGAGCTTAGAAGGATGAGAGGGGACTTGATAGAGGTCTACAAGATTATGAGAGGCATAGATAGGGTGGATAGCCAGTACCTGTTTCCCAGGGCATGAATAGCAAACACCAGAGGACATATGTACAAAGTTAAGGGAGGGAGGTTTACGGGAGACATCAGGGGTAAGTTTTTTACACAGAGGGTTGTGGCTGCCTGGAATGACTTGCCAGGGATGGTGGTGGAGGCTAAAACATTAGGGGTATTTAAGAGCCTCTTGGACAGGCACATGGATGAAAGAAAAATAGAGGGTGACGGGATAGTGTGGGTTTAGTGCTTTTTTTTAGGAATATATGGGTCAGCACAACATCGAGGGCCAAAGGGCCTGTACTGTGCTGTAGTGTTCTAGTGTCTAGTTGCTTGTTTGTCCTGTTGGGTGCGGTCTTCCACTGATTCTCTTGTGTTTCTTTGTATTTACTGTGAATGACCCCAGGAAGGTTGTATATTGTGACATATACGTACATGAATGATATGTCCAAGATATACATACAAGATAATAAATTTACTTTGAATCTTGAACTTTCTTTTTCAAGTTACTGAGTAACACAGCACAGAATCAGGCCCTTGGTCCATCAAGATAGTGCTGACCATCTACAATTAAACTAATTCCATGATATTCCTCCCACCTTCCCTGCCCCCCCCCCATTCTACCATTCACCTACACTGGAGGGGCTAATTAACCCACTGACCCACCCGTCTTCAGGAGGTGAGAAGAATTCAGACCACCCAGGGGTTGGGGTGGGGGGGGGTCATGCATTCACAGGACAAAAATGCATACTTAATACAGACAGCGACGCGGACAGGATCCTGGGTTTAAGTGACCTCCATTCAAAGTTCAGAGTAAATTTATTATCAAAGTTACCTTCTTGGACCCTGAGCTCCCAGTGCAGCATTGGCCATCGATGACCTCCTGACTCCATTGTCCAAGGTTGATGTTAAGTCAATGTTTCTGTAATCCATTGTATCCACTGTACAGGGGATTGACCTATACAGCTTCACCAGAGTCTGTTGGCTGGCTTTACCCGTTTTCACCTCTCATGACAAGGGGGCGTAGGGTTGGGCTTTGAGAGGCATCAAACTATGTATATATCACCATATACTAGCCTGAGAATGTTTATTTATTGATTGATTGATTGAGATACATCACAGAATAGGTCCTTCTGGCTCTTCAAGCCATGCTGCCCAGCAATCCACAGGTTTAATCCTAGCCTAACACAAGACAATTTACAATGACCAATCAGTCTACCAACTGGTATATCTTTGGAGTGTGTTTTACGAGATTGATGCCAAGTAGTGCAGTTGCATATCAGATGTGGCATCTCTATTTGGACAGCTGTGACTGCGGGGGTAGGGTACAATATTCCCGACTGTTTATGAAGTCAGGCTTTTCTTTTCATTCACTTATGCTGTCCAAGTAATGAAGCACCAATTGCAGTCTTTACCGACTCTGCGTGAACGTTCTCAAGCTATTGTATTGTCGGTTCAGTAACCATTTAAAAGTTGAATTAATAGTGGAGCTGCATGAGTTCTCCTTACTAAATTAGATTTTTATGCACTTAAATGATTATACTGATTGATCTGTGATGTTTACAAATTGAAATATGAAATTTTCAGGACTAATTGTTTGGAAACATCAGCATCCATTTAAGTTATTGAGCGGCAACCGATTTCCCAGATGAACGCTATTTGCATTGTGAGTTAGTGCAGTGCCGAATGTACAGATGGAAATGGCAATAATTATTGATTTACTTGGTTGTAAAAAATCCCATCTTCTCTTCCAGAGTGGCTGCAGAAAATATTAACCCCAGTGGTTCCAATTAAGAGTGTTCTTTGGCTAAAAGGTTAGATTGGAAAGGCTGAGGTTATTTTGAGTACAGGAGATGGGAGATCCAAGCTGGCTAGATCTTTCACAGTAAATGGTAGGGCACTGAGGAATACAGTAGAACAAAGGGATCTGGGAATACAGGTCCATAACCTGTTAAATGCCGTAACAGGTAGATTGGATCGTAAGAAAACTTTTGGCACGTTGGCCTTCATAAATCAAAAGTATTGAGTACAGGAGATAGAATGTTATGATGAAGTTGTGCAAGTCATTTGTGATGCCTAATTTGGAGTATTGTGTTCAGTTTTGGTCACCTACCAACAGGAAAGATGTAAATAAGGTGGAAAGAGTACAGAGAAAATTTACAAGGTCTGGAGGACCTGAGTCATAAGGAAAGATTGAATAGGTTGGGACTTTATTCCTTGGAATATAGATGTACCACCCTCTAGCTTTTTCTTTCTTTTTAAATCTTTTTATTGAATAAGTATACAAAAAGGTAAGCCATATAGACACTAATACACTGTTAGAATATAATAAAATTACAGAAGATATTAATGCAAAAAAAATACTACAAACAATGTAATTTAAACATAACATACCAAGGTAACGTAATAGTATACTAATTTTATATATATATCAATAGAGAAAAGGAAAAAAAACCCCAAAAAAAACCCACCGTGCAACTAACTAAAAGCAAAGCAAAGCAATGGGCTAACTTGAAACCAAACAGAGTTAAACTTAAAATCACGTCCTCAATCCCGACCTCCATTAAAAACAGTAAAAAAAAACAAGAAGGGTATATATTACATTAAATGAAAATATTGAATAAAAGATCTCCAAGTCTGTTCAAATTTAAATAAGGAGTCATAAAGATTGCTTCTAATTTTCTCCAGATTCAAGCATAATATCATCTGAGAAAACCGAAAAAAGGTAGTTGGAGCATTAAGCTCTTTCCAATGTTGTAAGATACATCTTTTCGCCATTAAAGTAAGAAATGCAATCATTCTACGGGCTGAAGGGGACACCCTCTAGCTAAAGAAATTCCTCCTCATCTCTGTTCTAAGTGGACTTCCCTCTATTCTGAAGCTGTGCTGTCTGGTCCCAGACTCACACATTGTAGGAAACATCCTCTCCAAATCCAATCTATGTAGGCCTGTCAATATTTGATAGATTTTCAATGAGATCCTTCCTCATTCTTCTAAACTTCATTGAGTACAGCCCCAGAGCCATCAAACGCTCCTTGTATGTTAACTTTTTTTGTATAATACACATAGTAAGTTCAAATTACTTCATCTTCCACATGCTTGTGTTACAACCCCTGGGATTTAATATTGACTTAAACATTTCATGTAAGTACTCCACCTCAAAGTTGCTGGTGAACGCAGCAGGCCAGGCAGCATCTGTAGGAAGAGGTGCAGTCGACGTTTCAGGCCGAGACCCTTCGTCAGGACTAACTGAAGGAAGAGTGAGTAAGGGATTTGAAAGTTGGAGGGGGAGGGGGAGAAGTCTTCTCTAACTTCTGCTAAGGCCCCACCTCCCCCTCGTACCCCATTTGTTACTTATTTTTATGCACACATTCTTTCTCTCACTCCCTTTTTTCTCCCTCTGTCCCTCTGAATATACCTCTTGCCCATCCTCTGGGTCCCCCCCACCCTCCTTGTCTTTCTTCCCAGACCTCCTGTCCCATGATCCTCTCGTATTCCCTTTTGCCTATCACCTGTCCAGCTCTTGGCTCTATCCCTCCCCCTCCTGTCTTCTCCTATCATTTTGGATCTCCCCCTCACCCTCCAACTTTCAAATCCCTTACTCACTCTTCCTTCAGTTAGTCCTGACGAAGGGTCTCGGCCTGAAACGTCGACTGCACCTCTTCCTACAGATGCTGCCTGGCCTGCTGCGTTCACCAGCAACTTTGATGTGTGTTGCTTGAATTTCCAGCATCTGCAGAATTCCTGTTTGCGTTTAAAAAGTACTCCACCTACTGTTTTTCCCAACAAATGTGGTGTCCCTGTTTCACCTTGTCCTTATGCCACTTTGTTACCTGATAACCTTGGGCTGCACCCTGTGTTCTGGGCACAGCCTCAGAATAGAGGGACGTCCATTTAGAAGAGAGATGAGGAGAATATCGTCAGCCAGAGGGTGGTGAATCTGTGGAATTCATTGCCATGGAAGGCTGTGGAGGCCAAGCCATTGGGTATATTGAAAGTGGAGGTTGGTGGGTTATTGATTCATCAGGGTGTCAAAGGTTATGGGGAGAAGACAGGAGAATGGGGTTGAAAGGGATAATAAATCAGCCAGAATGGAACGGTGGAGCAGACTTGAGGGCCGAATAGCCTGATTCTGCTCCTATGTCTTATGGTTTCATTTTCCATCTCTCTTCACCTTGTGTTTCCAGTCCTGATGAATGATGGAACCTGATTGCTGTTTGGCTTTCTGAACTGTTTCCGCCATTCTTCAATGACAGATCATGTCCTTGGTTTGAATATATTTTCTCCTGAATTTCCAAGAAGCAGTTTATCAGACAGAGCTCGTACTTAAGTGGCCAATTAACTTAGTGATTTGAGGGCTGCAGACACACTTGGGAGAAGGCTAAAGGCTGAATATAGAAAATGGGATTAGTATAGACAGGTAACCGATGACAAGGACAGACACATGGGCCAAAGGGCCTCTTTCTGTGCTGTGCGAATCTAAGACTCCGTGATACTAGAAGGTTGATGTCATTGCCCTTAACTAGAGGGTTTATTGCTTCACTTCTTCTTAGTCCGTTACCCCTCCTGGAGCAAAAGCCGCCGACAGCAGCTCGCCAGAGTCCCCTGTCCTGGGCCAGTCTTTCAAATTGACCCTAGCTTGTAGCCCATGTTTGAAGACCCTGCCTCTCCCAAGGATGAGGTCTTTTGAGCTTCTGTTGATGTTTCTGTAGTACTGGTTTTTCCGGGATGGGGTTGCTAGTGTTATGTTTTGTAACTTTAAAACCTTAAACTAATTCAAAGGAAGAATCAGGAGTCGAGGAATACAGATTTAACTCTGTGTTTACTTTGAGCAAGATGTGCATGTATCACGTGGTTGTGTGATGACGTGCAATTTGTGTATTTTTACATGTAACCCATAATTTGAAGAATACACCTCTCCATGCTCAGAACACATCATCAGTGATATAGCTGGGGCCATCGGGTGCTTTGGATCTTTCAACATCAGGCACCCTCACCCAGGAGACCCAGCCATAGTTGATCAAGCCACGACTTGTGTTCAGGTAGCAGGTCATGGCTTGATCAACCATGGCTGGGTCACCTAGGTGAGGGTGTCTGATGATAATGAATTGTTAGAATGCTTAATCTATCTATCTATCTATATATATATAGACACACACACACACACACACACACACACACAAACACAGTTACTCCAATATTACTGAAACATTAAACACACAACAGCTAGCCTCCATACCCCTCTCTCCTCCTTTTGCAGCCAAGTTTGGGACTATCCATGGTGGAGGTCTCTGTACTGACCAAGATAAAAGAGTTTTCCATTCCAACAGTGAAGCTTGGTTTAAACTAGGTTCTCTGTGGCAGAGGGATATCTCTCACACCTTTGTCCGCTGGTTGAACTAATAAACACCCAGTATTGGTATCCATTCTGAAGTTTTGTTCAGTCCTTTGGAGACTCCACTACTCAGAGGATCAACGGGTTCTCTGATCTTGTTAGTGGTTGAGTTTTCACCAAATCAAAGATATTATGTCTAATTTCTTATCTTCATCTTCTCAGTAATTCATTAGCTTGCTAGAATTTGTACTTGCTGATTGCAATTTGTATGCAAAAATGTAGAAATCTGCTCTCTGGCATCGAGCCGTTTTTTAATCAAATGATTGCTAAATTATCCACAATCTATAATGAAATGCAAATGTACACAACTAATTAAAGATTCGTATGTTTAGCTTGTAAAATCCTGGCAATTGAGCTGATAATATATCTAAATATTTGTGTTTTAAATTTTAATTGCTGTCCTATTATGTGACTAAGAATTTACACTAATGTTTTGTACATCAGTTCTATCTTAGTGTCACCAGTTCTTCTATTAAAGGTGGAGCTCTATGCAAACTATAAAACAACATATGTATTTTTTTTAAAAAGGAAACAGTTGTGTATTTTTTTGGCTTCATGCTAAAAGTTCTAGTTGCCCACTTTTCCTGTTCTAAGGTGTTACTCCTCCACCATCCTATATTCCATCTGGGTAGCCTCCAACTCAGTTTCTCCTTCCAGTGAACAAATTCCACCCCCCACCCCCCTCCTGTATTCTCCACTGACTTTTTACTACTCTCACCTGCCTATTACTTTCCCCTGGATCCCCTTCGCCTTCCCTTTCTGCTATTGTCCACTCTCCTCTTCTATCAGATTCCTTTCTTTTCAGCTCTTCACCTTTCCAGCCTCTAAGCTTCACCTATCACCTCAAACTATCTGCCTTCCCCTCCCTCCTTTACGCTCTCAGTACTGATGAAGGGTCTTGGTCTGATACGTCAACTGTTTACTCTTTTCTATTAATGCTGTTAAACTTGCTGAGTTCCTCTGTTATTTTGTGTGTGTTGCTCTGGATTTCCAGCATCTGCAGAATCTCTCATGTATAAGATAATTAGTGCTTTCTGTTGCTCCTTGCAGCTAAACAGAAACTGGAGGACAGACTGGCAGCAGCTGCAAGGGAGAAGCTCGCACAGGCTTCAAAAGAATGCAAGGAGAGGCAGCTGCAGGCGGAACGCAAAAAGAAAGCTGCACTTTTCTTGCAAACCTTGAAAACACCCATGCCTTCTGGAGAAATGGAAACTGCAGCCACTGAAGAAACCTCCCAGAGCATACAGGTCAGCGGAGATCAGTAAACACTGCATGTACACTATATAAAGTAAATATATAGATATTTCTTTTCAAGCCTCCTGGTCAATCTCAAGCTTTGAGTCTGACTTGGCATTTCTTTCTTTATTAATAACCAGCATAATGCATTTTTTTTCTCTTGTTAAATGCCATAAAACCTGCCCTTAAATTGAAGCTTATGAATAATATTTTTATTTCAGAATTAGTTGTTGACTGTTCTATATTTTTTTATTTATTCATTTACGGAATGTGGGCATCGCCAGCAAAGCCAACACTTACTGCCCATCCCTAGTTGCCCTTGAGAAGGTGGTGATCAGTTGCCTTCTTGAACTGCTGCAGTCCCTGAGGTGTAGGTACACCGACAGTGCTGTTTGGGAGGGAATTCCATGATTTTGACCCAGTGACAATGAAGGAACAGTGATATGTTTCCAAGTCAGGATGGTGAGTGACTTGAAGGGGGATTTCCAAGTGGTGGTGTTCCCAGCTATCTGCTGTTCTCGTCCTTCTAGATGGTAGTGGTCGTGGGTTTGGAAGGTGCTGCCTTAGGAACTTTAGTGTGTTGTTGCAGTGCGTCTTGTAGATAGTACACACTGCTGCAGTTGTTCGTCGATGGTGGAGGAATTGGATGCTTGTGGAAGGGGTACCAATCAAGTGGGCTGCCTTGTACTGGATGGGGTCGAGCTGCTGAAGCGTTGATGGAGCTGCATTCATCTAGGCAAGCGTTCCATTACACTCCTGACCTGAGCCTTGTAAGTGGTGGACAGGCTCTGGGGGTGAATTGCACGCCGCAGGATTCCTAGCCTTTGACCTGCTGTGGTAGCCACGGTGTTTATATGGCTAGACGTTAACTATATGTTAAAGTTCAAAGTAAATTTTATTATCAGGATACATATATGTCATCATACATAACCCTGAGATTCATTTTCCTCTGGGCATACTCAGCAAATCTATAGAATAGTAACTATAACAGGATCAATGAATGATCAGCCAGAGTGCAGAAGACAACAAGTTGTGCAAATACGAATATAAATAAGTAGCAATAACTAATGAGAAAATGAGATAATGAGATAAAGTCATTAAAAGTGAGATCATTGTTTTTTTGGGAACATCATAAAACAATTAATAAAACAATATAACATAATTTTATGTGTTCATAAGTACATACTGAGAAAAGATCATTTGGCCCAAGCATCTTAATCTTTCCAGAGTTCCACTTATCTTTTATTGGTGCTTAATTTATGCAGAACTACACTGGTCCCAAAAGTAATTGAACAGCACTCTAGGGTGTTCTTGTTCAATCTCTGTGTCCCACTGCTGACTGCGCGTTTGCCTTTTGTTTTCTTTCTCTTTCCCCAGTGGTGTCTCGTTTAGTAGAGGATCTGTTGTATAGTACAGAATTTCCATCTCTCCATACCTACTGAGAATCAGAATCAGGTTTAATATCACTGGCAGCTTTCGTGGAATCTGTTGGTTTTGCAGCACTAGTACATTGCACTATATAATAATAGAGAAAGAACTATAAATTACAGTAGGAAGTATTCAAAGGATTCAAAGTACATTTATTATCAAAGTATGCATGCAGTACACAACCCTGAGATTCATCTTCCCCACAGATGGAGTCTGTTATCTACATTCTGGTGGTGTGTTTCTGGGCTGATTGGGTGATCTGGCGCTTTGCTGTCTCTGGGAGGTTTCCACGAGGCAGCAAGCAAAGTGTGTGGCATGAAGTCCCGGAAGCCTGGAGATGGGATGCGAGCCCGTGATTGACTCCATCTCTCACAGATCAAAGCGCTGAGGAAGATTGAAATCATCAAAGGGAAAGGGAACAAAGAAGAACCGTGGAACCCATTCAAATAAAAATATCATTCTCCACCACCTCACATGCAAGAAAAAAAAACAAATCACACAAACAGCAACAAAATAAATGAGCAAAAACAGAATGTAAAACACAAAATCAAAAGGCATATCTCAGTGTTCATTATCTGCAGGCCACCCCAATTCAACAATCACGCAAAAATAGCAACAGAAAAAAGGAGTGACCGGAAAATAGAACACATCATAAACTTGAATGAGAGTCCACAGTGCACAAAGTGCGTTGATTAAACCTTGCTCTGGAACCATGCTCCGACAGGATCGAGGGAGGGAGAGAGAGAAATCGCTCAACGCAAGGACCTTCCTTCAGCAGCATTGAACGAGAGTGAGAGAGAGAGGCTGGTAGATGGCGCTGAACACCTTTCGATGATTTCAGTCTTCCTCATTGCTTTGATCTGCAAGAGATGGAGTCAATCATGGGCTCGCTTCCCATCTCCAGGCTTCCTGGCCTCCCTGCCACCCACTTTGCTTGCTGCCTCGTGGAATCCTCTCGGAGACAGCAAAGTGCCAGATCACCCAATCAGTTCGAAAACACACCTCCAGAATGTAGATAATGGGCTGTAACAGCAGCAGAACCATATCTGAAGTAAAAAGATGCAAAAGAAGTGAAAGAAGCTGCTCTGTGAACTGTCTTGAGGATGTTGTCTTTGGTAGTGTTGTTCGCTGGCGCCACCTTCCTTTCGGATATTTTCTGATATATAACAAATTAAATTAAAAAAGGAATGCAAAAAGAGAGAGAAAAAGTATTGAGGTAGTGTACATGGGTTCATTGTCTACTCAGAATTCTGATGACAGAGGGAAGGAAGCTGTTCCTGAAACATTGAGTGTGTGTTTTCAGATATATAACTCTAAATACCTAACTCGAAACTCCTTACAACACACACAAAATGCTGAAGGAACTCAGCAGGCCAGGCAGCATCTATGGAAAAAAGTGCAGTCAATGTTTTGGGTGGAGACTCTTCGCCATCCCTTCCAAAGGGTCTCGGCTCGAAACATCGACTGTGCTTTTTTCCATAGATGATACCTGGCCTGCTGAGCTCCTTCAGCATTTTGTGCGTGTTACCCAGATTCCCAGCATCTGCAGATTTTCTCTTGTTTGTGATTTGTTACTCCTTAAGTGCTTTTTGCATGTGTATGTACATTACACAAAGCATGTATTGTTACCCAGTTACAGCCTAAGAAATGCAATAAAAGATATGTAGATATTTGACAGCTCAAATACAAATGGACTATAATGTATTCTCTCAAAAGAGTAATGACGGGTATTGTTTTTGTTTGCTGAGCTTTCATTGAAACTGGAAATATATACGGTGGATTCTGATGAATTGGGCCATGAGTTAATCAGGGCAGCAGCCTATTTAGGACAACTCTTAAAGAACTAAAACAAACCAAGAATTCCCTCTGTTTATTTGGGACATTATGCCGTTTAATTGGGGCAGGAGACTGTTGCCGAACAGTTTCTAACTAGCGTCAGACACGTGCACCTGTGTGGCTGTTAGACACTACACTGTGCTTTGAGCAAAGAGTTTTTAAATGGCGTCAGTTGCTTGTGTTTGTGTTCAAAAAGCAGTAATAAACAGTAAGTCAATTCAGAACTGTTTTGCACACTGGTTTCAAACATTCAGCTTGGGGATGCCAGAAACAGCTGGGAGTGAAAGTGAAACAATTTCGCTACCTAACAAGTTAGGAACTATGAAGAATGTGAAAATATCAACAATCATCTCGAATGTTACAATGAAAATGAAGATTTGGAGGATGCAATTGTCGACACCATTGTATGAACTCAGTCCATTATCTGCTCTAGGTGTCTGTGCTGATTTTGATCAGTTAGACAATCAAAAGAAAACGTACAGTTATACTGGATCAGTCCCTCCGTCAATAACAATTAAGAACTAATACATAATTTAATAATACTGTACACAAACAAGAGAAAATCTGCAGATGCTGGAAATCCAAGCGATACATGCAAAATGCTGGAGGAACTCAGCAGACTAGACAGCATCTATAGAAAAGAGTACATTCGGACCCTATGGCAGGACATCAGTGAGAACTCTTGTGAACAGGGACATCACATCGAAACTAACCATTATATCTCTGGGTTCAGCTGGATGTTGGTTATCATTATAACAAAGTAAGTCAAATTCATGATGTGATGCTCACAACCCGCAACAGAGGGAGACAGCATGGTTGTTAAATGCTTCGGGAGCTCGTAAAGTCTTGGTGGTACCAGCATCTGAGGTAGAATTGTCTTGAATATATCTGCTGGCAGTCCCGATTTCTTCAGTAAAGCAGAGGTCATCCCGCTTCTGCCTCTCTCCCTTCACCTTTTCCCAACTATGATTCCCTTCTCCCTACCCTCTTTGTACTCTCAATAGAGACCTGTATCAGAATCAGGTTTATCATCACGTACATATATCATGAAATGTGTTTATTTTAGTGACAGCAGTACAGTGTAATACATAAATTTACCACAGTACTGTGCAAAGGTCTTAGGCACCCTAGCTAAATATATATGTGCCTAAGAATTTTGTACAGTAATGTATGTAAGTCAACTCTACCTAACTGCAGAATATTAGCAGTTTCGCACAACACACACAAAATGCTGGAGGACCTCTGCATGTCAGGCAGCATCTATGGAGGGAAATAAACAATGGCCATTTTGGCCCGAGAACATACTCTTCGTAGATACTGCCTGATATTGTGTGTCTGTTGCTCTGGATTTGGAGAACCTAGAGGGGCTCTTGGATTTATTATCAGCTGTTTAGTATCTGTTCCTTTTAAAGACTAGACTGAACCTGATTCAATGAACATACAACTTCATCTGCCATCTTCCGTTTCTTTCCCATGCACCTTACAGTTATTTCACAAACTTTGCATTGGTTTTTCATGGGATTCCTCACCTGTGTGCTTGGATTAGATTGAGTTCTTAATGATAGTCATCCATTGTGTCTGATGAGTTTATCAAGTGGAAAACCGTTGCACTGGGGCAGTTGCGCTTCCTCAACCTTGGAAATCTGGGTCCAGTGGTACAAGTACTCATGACCACAACTGAGGTCATCCTTGGTTGCACTGGATGATCGTGATTTTGTGCCTCGTCATGCCCTTTGCTCTCAATGGAGCGTTGCAGTACAGCGTTCCTGGCCGTTGGATCTCATGTAGATCTCATCCACTCAGTCCACCTGAGCTGACTTCACATAATAGGACAGGCATGTCCCTTTCTCAGTGGGATAACCCTCACCTGGTTTAGCCCACCTGTCAAAGAGGTGTATCAGGGTGTGGCCACTGTTGCATGAGAGCAGCAACTTGGAGCCACGGGTGAGAGTTGAGTGTCTGGTGGGATCCAAAGGTGAGTGAGCTGGCCCAGAATGAACACGACAAGCCCCTTCATCAAAAGTGCTACCCCTCTCTGGACACCCCATACAACCCGGGTTCTTAATAACTTGATGTAAAACTGTTGATTTTAGCCTCTGTGGGTGTCAAATTCCACTCCAAGTCAAATGGAATTTCAAGACTTTATTGAACTGTGAAAAAATGCCTACTACTGCAGTCACCATGAAACCATGTGGTATCAAACTGGTTGAATGTGGAAAAGGGTCCAGTCACATTCCTGGGAGATTACTGGCTGCTGCTTTGACTTTCTTCAGTCCTTTGTGTAGTAAGTGGAAATGGAACAACGGCTTGCACTTGTGTATCAGTTTTCCTACATCATAGGTGCATGGCCACACAGTAATTGAAGTCTCCTGTACGTATAGCCTAGTTGCCATGCAGTTGGAATAAAGACAGATGAAAAAAGTTTATGAAATGTGAAAGTTTTTTTTTTGTTCTGCTGTATTCCATTATACATTCCAATTAATAAAATCAAAAGTATGTGATTTTTACAATTTTCATTCTACATATATTACAAAAAAAAAACATTTAGTATGCTGTGCAGTTTTCAGGCCTTGTAAATATTTCCTGCTCAAAGCAATGGTTGGTCCACGCAGCTGAGCAAAAATGAGAAGAAATGCTAGTCCAGAGCCATGAAAAATTGTGAGATTTTTTGATTACCATGAATGTGGTTTGAGGAGAATCTTCCTGTAGTACACAACATTTCCAGTTTTTAAATAATTTAGCAATCTGAAAAAGCTATCAACTGCTTCATTGGCACAGTAATAATTTTTTAAGATGCTAAATTTTTTTAAACTTCAAATCTATTATTGCCGCTGATCTAATATTTTTCCAGTACTTGAAACTTGTTGATTAGCCTAGTGAGCAGTTCTGTTTCTGTTTTTAGTATTCCATCCTTTCATGAGCAGCTAGCACATTTGCATTTTTCAGCAGACTTCTATAATAGATTTTGCTCGTGGACTGTGGAAGACAGGTCTTCATTATTTTAGAAAAACTATCGTGGATTGAATAGACCCTTTATATTGCCTCAGACTATACTACATTATTCAGCAGTTTTCTTCTCTTTACAACTGCATAGAAATCTGTTCAACCATTAAACCACCTCTTGTTTGACAGTCACCAAATGTACTATCTTCTATTTTCTATTTTATTTCTCCTCCCCCAGTTTTTTTGCTCATTTCCCCCATTAATCCTTTTTTCTCTATTATGCAAATCTGTTGTCTACAGTCCCACCATTCTGCACTTTATCTGATACCCGTACCCTTTGACAGATTTTTTCCTAAAATGTATCGTAGCAGTTAGCATGACACTATACAGCTCAGGTGCGGAATTTGGAGTTCAATCCCAATGTCGTCTGTAAGGAGTCTGTATGTCTTCCCCTTGGGATACATGGGTTTTCTCCGGGTCCTTCTATTTCTTCCCACAGTACAAAGATTACTGGTTAGTAGGTTCATTGATTATTGCAAATACATTAGAGGCTTTTAAGAGAGGTGAATGTAAGGAAGATAGAGGGATATGGACATTGTGCAGGTAGGAGGGATTAGATTTTGCTCCTACTCAGCTGGTTCAGCACAATGTTGTGGGCCGAAGGGCCTGTCCATCTACTGTACTCTTCTATGTTTATGTTCTGTGTCCTGTGATTAGACCAGGGTTAAATAGGGGGTTTCTGGGTGCTGCGGCTTAAAGGGCCTGAAGGGGCAATTCTGTGCTGTTTCTCTAAATAAATAAATAAAATCTATTGTATTTTTGCGTAAGTTTACATCTGAAAATAACTGTTAGCAGGTCTCCCTGTTAAGTAAAACTCGCCTTAAGAGTACAGTAATCATGTTTTGCTTGATAAATATTCAGTTAGTAGAAAGCTCCGTTCATGATACACTTGATAGCAGGTGCTATCTTGTTGACTCTACACACAACTCTGGAACATCTGGATAGCAAAGATGCATACATCAAGATGTTCTTTATCAATTACAGCTCAGCATTTAACACCATGATCTCTCAAAACTAATCAGTAATTCCAAGATCTGGGCCTCGATACCTCCTTGTGCAGTTAGATCCCAGGTTTCCTCACTTAGAAACAGAGCAAACCTACAGCACAATACAGGCCTTTAGGCTCACAAAGCTGTGCTGAACATGTCCTTACCTTAGAAATTACCTGGGGTTACCCATAGCCCTCTATTTTTCTGAGCTCCATGTACCTGTCCAGGAGTCTCTTAAAAGACTCTATCGTATCCGCCTCCACCACTGTCGCTGGCAGCTCATTCCATGCACTCACCACTCACTGCGTTAAAAAAAAAAGCTTACCCTGACGTCTCCTCTGTACCTGCTTCCAAGCACCTTAAAACTGTGCCCTCTCGTGCTAGCCATTCCAGCCCTGGAAAAAAGCCTATGACTATCCACATGATCAATGCCTCTCAAGGAAAAAAGGCCAAGTTCACTCAACCTATTCTCAAAAGGCATGCTCCCCAATCCAGGCAACATCCTTGTAAATCTCCTGTGCACCCTTTCTATGGTTTCCACATCCTTCCTGTAGTGAGGTGACCAGAACTGAGCACAATACTCGAAGTAGGGTCTGACCAGGGTCCTATATAGCTGCAACATTACCTCTCGGTTCCTAAACTTAATCCCACGATTGATGATGCCCAATGCACCATATGCCTGCGTAACCACAGAGTCATCCTGCGCAGCAGCTTTGAGTGTCCTATTGGCAAATTTCCTAACCCATCCCTCCACCTCTTCATCCAGGTCATTTATAAAAATCATAAAGAGCAGGAGTCCCAGAACCGATCCCCGAGGCACACCACTAGTAACCGACCTCCATGCAAGATATGACCCATCTACAACCACTCTTTGCCTTCTGTGGGCAAGCCAGCTCTGGATCCAGAAAGCAATGTCCCCTTGGATCCTATGCCTCCTTACTTTCTCAATAAGCCTTGCACAGGGTACCTTGTCGAATGCCTTGCTGAAATCCATGTACACTACTTTTACTGCTCCACCTTCATCAATGTGTTTAGGCACATCCTCAAAAAATTCAGTCAGGCTCGTAAGGCAAGACCTGCCTTTCACAAAGCCATGCTAACTATTTGTAATCATATTATGCTTCTTCAAATGTTCATAAATCCTGCCTCTCAGGATCTTCTCCATCAACTTACCAACCACTAAAGTAAGACTCACTGGTCTGTAATTTCCTGGGCTATCTCTATTCCCTTTCTTGAATAATGGAACAACATCCGCAACCCTCCAATCCTCTGGAACCTCTCCCGTCTCCATTGATGATGCAAAGATCAATGCCAGAGGCTCAGCAATCTCCTCCCTCGCCTCCCACAGTAGCCTGGGGTATGTCTCGTCCGGTCCCGGTGACTTATCCAACTTGATGCTTTCCAAAAGCTCCAGCACATCCTCTTCCTTAATAACTACATGCTCAAGCTTTTCAGTCTGCTGTAAGTCATCCCTACAATCGCCAAGATCCTTTTCTGTAGTGAATACTGAAGCAAAGTACTCATTAAGTACCTCTGCTACCTTATCCGGTTGCATACACACTTTGTCACTATCACACTTGATTGGTCCTATTCTCTCATATCTTATCCTCTTGCTCTTCACATACTTGTAGAATGCCTTGGGGTTTTCCTTCATCCCGTCCGCCAAGGCCTTCTCATGGCCCCTTCTGGCTCTCCGAATTTCTTTCTTAAGCTCCTTCCTGCTAGCCTTATAATCTTCTAGATCTCTATCATTACCTAGTTTTTTGAACGTTTCGTAAGTTCTTCTTTTCTTCTTGACTAGATTTACAACAGCCTTTGTATACCACGGTTCCTGTACCCTACCATCCTTTCCCTGTCTCATTGGAACATACCTATGCAGAACTGCATGGAAATATCCCCTGAACATTTGCCACATTTCTTCCGTACATTTCCCTGAGAACATTTATTCCCAATTTATGCTTCTAAGTTCCTGCCTGATAGCCTCATATTTTCCCTTACTCCAGTTGATCGCTTTCCTAACTTGTCTGTCCCTATTCCTCTCCAATGCTATGGTAAAGGAGATAGAATTGTGATCACTATCTCCAAAATGCTGTCCCACTGAGGGATCTGACACCTCACCAGGTTCATTTCCCAATACCAGATCAAGTACAGCCTCTCTTCTTGTAGGCTTATCCACATATTGTGTCAAGAAACCTTCTTGAACACACCTAACAAACTCCACCCCATCTAAACCCCTCACTCTAAGGAGATGCCAGTCAATATTTGGTTAATTAAAAGTCTCCCACCACGACAACCCTGTTATTATTACACCTTTCCAGAATCTGTTTCCCTGCCTGCTCCTCGATGTCCCTGTTGCTATTGGGTGGTCTACAGAAAACACCCAGTAGAGTTATTGACTCCTTCATGTTCCTAACTTCTACCCACAGAGACTCCATAGACAATCCCTCCATGTCTTCCTCTTTTTCTGCAGCCATGTCACTATCTCTGATCAACAGTGCCACGCCCCCACCTCTTTTGCCTCCCTCCCTGTCCTTTCTGAAACATCTGAAGCCTGGCACTCCATGTAACCATTCCTGCCCCTGAGCCATCCAAGTCTCTGTAATGGCTACAGCATCTTGTAGACCCCAGCCAGTTTGGATTGGCAAAATCATCTCCATAATCTCTTTCAGCACAGGGGCATTGCAGGGATGCGTGCTTAGCCCCCTGCTCTACTCAGTTTACTCCTCTGACTGTGTGGCTAAGTACAGGTCCAACACCATGTACAAGCTTGCTGACGACACCACTGTTATGGGCTGTATCAAAGCTGATGATGAATCGGTATACAGGAGGGAGATTGACAACTTAGCTGAGTGGTGTAATAACAACAACCTCTCACTCAGTGCCATTAAGACCAAGGAACTGATTGTAGACTTCAGGAGAGGGAAACCAGAGCCAGTAATCATCGAAGGATCAGAGGCAGGGAGGGTCAGTAACTAAGTTCCTCAATGTCACTATCTCAGAAGACCTGTCCGGGACCCATCATATAAATATTATTGCAAAGAATGTACGACAGTGCCTCTACTTCCTCAGGAGTCTGCAGAGGTTCAGCATCTCATCAAAAACCTTGGCAAACACGTGTAGATGTGTGGTGGAGAGTGTGCTGACTGGCTGATTTACGGCCTGGTATGGGAACATCAATGCCTTTGAGTGGAAAATCCTACAAAAGGTGGTGGACTTGGCCCAGTACATCATGGTAAAATCCTCCCAACCATTGAGCATATCTACATGAATGTTGCCGTAGAAAAGCAGCATCCATGATCAGATTCCCACCACACAGTCCATGCTCTCTTCTCGCTGTTGTCATCAGGTAGAAGGTACGTTAGGCTCAGGACTCACACCACCAGGTTCAAGAACAGTTACTACCCCTCAACCATCAGGCTCTTGAACAAAAGGGGATAGCTACACTCATTTAAGGACTCAGTTATGTTGCTATTTCATGCTTGTTTTTATTGCTATTTATTTATATCTGCATTTGCAGTTTGTTTACAGTTTACAGTTCTTGATGTTTACAGTTACTGCTTTGTAGATAGATTTGCTAACTACAGTTGCAAGAAAAAGTTTATGAACCCTTTGCAGTTACCTGGTTTTCTGCACTAATAACTCATAAAATGCCGTCTGAGCTTCTTCTAAGTCAGCGGTCCCCAACCACCGGGCCGCAACGCATGTGCTACCGGGCCATGAGGAAACGATATGAGTCAGCAGCACCTTTCCTCATTCCCTGCCCCGAAATGGCATAAGGCGAAGAAGCAATTACCATTAATTTATATGGGAAAAATTTTTGAGTGTTCCCAGACCCAAAAAATAACTTACCAAATCATACCAAATAATACATAAAACCTAAAATAACACTAACATATAGTAAAAGCAGGAATGATATGATAAATACACAACCTATATAAAGTAAAAATAATGTATGTACAGTATAGTCAGGAAGATTAAGCCAAAACCGATTTGTGCGAAAAAAAAATCGGCACATAGGTGCCCGCGCAAGGCTTCATTGTTACAGGTTTCCTGGGATTTGACTGCTACTTTTGTCCCTTATTTGGGAGTGAGAAAGTTGGCAACCCTAACTGTGAAAGACATCTTGAGGTGAGTTTAACCCTACTTGAACACCCTCCCCCCACCCCCCGGTCGGCCGGTCTGCAAGAATATTGTCAATATTAAACCGGTCCACGGTGCAAAAAAGGTTGGGGACCCCTGTTCTAAGTCACTAAGTCACAATAATAAACAAACACAATCTGCCTAAATTAGCAACGCACAAATAATTATACTACTTCTTGTCAATACTGAGTACACAATTTAAACAATCAATCTCAGTTCAAAAAGTGTCTGAATCTCTGGGTTAATGCCTTCTACAAAAGCTATTTGGAATCAGGTGTTCCATTCAATAAGATGAGATTGGAGGTGTGGGTTGTACAGGTGCCCTGCACTACAAGAAAGACCCATAAAGTGAGGTTACTGACAGAGCCTGTTTATGAGCACCATACCTTAATCAAAACAACTTTCAGAGGACCTTAGAAGAAGAATTGTAGAGATGCATGAAGCTGGAAAAGGCTAAAACGCATTTCTAAAGACCTGAGTATTCATCAGTCCACAGTAAGAGAAATAGTCTACAAGAAATAGTCTACAGGAAATCCAGTACTGTTGCTGCTCTCCCAAGGAGTGGGCATCCTGCAAAGATCATACCCACAGCACAATGTGCAATTCTGAAGCAAGTGAAAAAGAACCCAAAGGACCTGCAAAAATCTCTAGAACTTGCTAAAGTCTCTGTTCATGTGTCCACAATAAGAAAAACACAGAACAAGTATTGTGTCCATGGAAGGACACCACTAAGGAAACCACTGCTCTCCAAAAAAAATTGCTGTAAGTCTCAAGTTTGCAAAAGCCCACCTGAATGTTCCACAGTGCTTCTGGGACAATGTTCTGTTGACAGATGAGACAAAAGTTGAACTTTTTGGCAAAAGCACACACTGCTGTGTTTGGAGGAAAAGGAGCACAGCACACTAACACCAAAACTTTATCCCAACTATGAAGCATGGTGGAAGGAGCATCATAGTTTGGGGCTGCTTTGCTGCCTCAGGGCTTGGAGAGCTTGCAATTGTTGAAAAAACAATGAATTCAAAATTTTGCAGGAGAATATCAGGGTAGCAGTCCATCACCTGAAGCTTTACAGAAGTTGGACGATGCAACAAGGCAATGATCCGAAACACAAGAGTAAATCAACAACAGAACGGTTTAAGAAAAGGAAAATTGGTGTTGTGGAATGGCCAAGTCAGGGTCCAAACCTTAACCTAATTGAGAAGCTGTGGCATGACCTGAACAAGGCTGTTCATGCAAGATATCCCAGAAATATTGCTGAACTGAAACAGTTTTGTATGGAGGAATGGTCTAAAATTCCTGCCCGCCATTGTGCAAGTCTGATCAGCAGCTGCTGGAAATGTTTGGTGGAGCTTGTGCTGCTAAAGGAGGTTCTACCAGTTATTAAATAGAAGAGTTCACATATGTATTCCAATAATAAATTTTACTTTGAGCTTTTAATATTATAGCCTTCCTATTTCTTCATAAAACAAATCATTTTTGCATGAAAGCCCAGAACTTTATCTGTAATTGTTGACATGAAGGTATTATGGTAAATTGTATAGTAAAAGACATGGCACAGAGATGTACTGACGTTCAGCAACCTTGCTGTTCTGTAGAAAACTCCTGTTGAGCATTTCAAAACTGTGATAATCTTTGCCCTTGTGCATTAATTACTTGCATTGGTTCTGATCCTTCTCTGTGCCTTACATAAGACCATAAGACATGGGAGCAAAATAAGGACATTTCTCCGCTATTTCATCATGGCTGAATCATTTTCCTTCTCAGTTCCGATCTCCTGCCTTATTCCTGAGTCTTTCATGCCCTGACTAATCAAAAATCTATTAACCTCTGCCTTAAATAAACCTAAACACTTGCCCCCCAGAGCCACCTGTGGCAACAAATTCCACAGATTCACCACTCTCTGATGAAAGAATTTCCTCCTCATCTCTGTTCTATATGGACGTCCCTCAATTCTGAAGGTGCATCCTCTGGTCTTAGACACCTCCATGGTAGCAAACCTGTTAACGTGCCAGGCACACAAAATTAAATAGAAAGCACATAAAATTATTTAACTCTTCTTGTAGCAAGTTCCAGATATTGTTCATTAAGTGTGGAAAACCAAAATACTTTACTTCCTTTAAAGCTCTTTCGTCTCACCTTAAAACAGATGTCATGAGATTCTATATACCTCATATACCCACCTTCTAAAGGCAATGCCTTAAAAAGGTGGCATCTATCACTAAGGGCCCCCATCAGCCAGGAGTTCACAGTTCAAAGTAAATTTATTATCAAAGTACATAGATTTCACCGTATTCAACCTAAGATTCATTTTCCTGCAGTCATACTCATGCCCTCTTCTCATTGCTACCATCAAGGAGAAGTGCAGGAACCTGAACACACTGAATTTTTCAGGACCAGCTTCTTCCCCTCCACCATCAGATTTTTGAATGGACAATGAACCCATAAGCACTACCTCACTATTTTTTTCTCTTTTTGCACTATGTATTTATTTTTATGTGCTTCTTATAAGAATAATTATTATTATTATGTACTGCTCCCACAAAGCAACAAATTTCATGACATATGCCAGTGACATTAAACTTGATTCTGATTCTGCATGCCTTTTATAATTTGTATACTTCTATCAGGTCACTACTCAGCCTCCTTCAAGGGAAACAAACCCAAAATATCCAGTCTGTGTCCATAACTGAAGTCCTTCATTCCAACCAATGCCCTTGTGAATCTCCTCTGCACTCTCTCCAGCACAACCACATCCTTTTAAAGAGTGCAGCACCCAGAGCTACACGCTGTACTCCAAGCACAGTTTAACCACTGTTTTCAAAGCTGCAGACTGATGCATAACTAGTTGTTAGGGAACAATGAACTCTAAGGCCCCTCTGTTCATCGATATTCCTTAGCACCCTAACCCCGGTTGACTCTCCAAACGGCATTACTTCTTGTCAGAATCAAATTCCACCTCTTGCCTTAGACAGCTTTCCTCGTAATCTGCACTGCCATCAGCTGTCATGTCATCTGCAAATTGTCCTCCTACATTCACATCTATGCAGGTAATAATCACCCTTTGGATAAGCTGCTGACTTCTAAATTGCCGCCTTGGATTTCTGTCAGATTGTAAAGTAATTCTCATTTGCCTTTTGATAGTCTAGCAGTTTCACACGTGCACGTAAGATAAGTAATACAAAAAAAAAGTAGTGAGGTAGTGTTCATGGGTTCAATGTTCATTCAGAAATCAATGACAGAGGGGAAGAAGCTGATCCTGAATCATTGAATGTGTACCTTTAGGCTTCTGTACCTCCTCCCTGATGGTAGCAATGAGAAGAGGGCATGTCCTGGGTGATGGAAGTCTTTAATGATGGATGCTACCTTTTTGAGGCATCACTCCTTAAAGATGTCCTGGATACTACGGAAGCCAGTGCCCATGATGAAGCTGACAAAGTTTACAACTCTCTGTAGCTTCTTCTGATCCTGTGATCCCAACCACCCCCCGCCCCCAATACCAGACAGTGATGCAGCCAGTTAGAATGCTTTCCAAGGTAAGTCTAGAAATCTGCGAGTGTCTTTGATGACAAACCAAATCTTCTCAAACTCCTGCTGAAATATAGCCACTGTCTTACCTTTGTAGCTGCATTGATATGTTGGGTCCAGGTTAAGTCCTCAGAGATATTGACACCCAGGTGATGTCATATTGGTAGATTTTCAGAAAGTTTGGATGTTAGTTAATACCTAGCCACTTGATTTCACATTATACTCAGTAATATTATGCAGTTTTCCAGTGAACTAGGTAAGCTTAGAGGAAACATGAAGCGTATAAGCACATCAGACTCTGGCTGCAGCTGCAAACCGACCCTGGCCATGGCTCACGTTCCAGACTGATGAACAGGTTGTTGCATTTTGGTAGCAGCAATCAAGGCAGGTCTTGCACAGTGAGTGGTAGGACTCTGAGGAGTGTGACAGAACAAAGGGATCTGAGAATACAGGTCCGTAATTCAATGAAAGTGGTATCACAGGTAGTAGAGTCATGAAAAAAGCTTTTGGGACATTGGCCTTCATAAATCAATGTATTGAGCACAGGAGATGGGATGTTTTATTGAAGTTGTATAAGACATTGGTGAGGTCTAATTTGGAGTATTGTGTGCAGTTTTGGTCATCTACCTACAGGAAAGATGTAAATAAGGTACACATCATATTTATAAGGATGTTACCAGGATTGGAGATCTGAGTTGCAAGGAAAGATTGAATATGTGAGGACTTTATACCCTGGAATATAGAAGATTGAGGGGAGACTTGCTGGAGGTATACAAAATTATGGGGGTATAGATATGGTAAATACAAGCTGGGGTTCCCTTTGAGGTAAGATGGCATTACAACTAGAGGTCATGGGTTAAGGGTGTAAGGTGAAAAGTTTAAGGGAAACTTCTTCACTCAGGGTGGTGACAATGAGGAACGAGCTGCTAGCGTAAGTGGTATATATAAGATAAATTCCAATGTTAAAGAGAAGTTTGGATAGGTACATGGATGGTCCAGGTATGGAGGGTTATGGTCCTGGTGCATCTCAATGGGAGTAGTCAGCATGAACTGGATAGGCTGAAGGGCCTGTTTCTGAGCTGTACTTTTCTATGACTGAAGCAGATGTGAAACTGTTGGCACTTGTGGACAATCAGGTGTCGAATAATTGAAGTTTTACTGTAGTGAAATTTGATGCATCTTAAAATTCAGTGCACTTCTTTACATTCAATTCAGTAAGTAATAACTGTTGCCTAAAGGATCTGTGGAAGTTTAGTTAAGTGATTTTTCATTGAGGTGTTAGGGGGCAGATGCTGCAAGTGACTGAATATATTGAGGTCAGAGTTTTCTTTAAACAAAATGAAAATAAAAATTCAACAATGATTGTGCCTTTTGCTGAATTCAAATTATGCATAAAATAGACTCGACACCATGTTTTGTATCTTATATTGTCAAAGTTTGGCTGCATGCCATTTCTTCCCCCAAATGTCACTGAAGGCTCTTTCATTTAGTAAAATATTTATTGAACATATTCCAAAGTCAACTGTTGTCTTCTGGCGTGAAACTGGGTGTTGTCTGCAACTGTGGCACGTTCAAATTCAAATGTAAGGATGGAAATCGTGAATACGGGTCCGTAAGATGTGAGACAGATTAAGGTAGTTTGATGCTCGTTTAGCTGTCTGCTTACAGCATCATAGGAGCAAATTGTAGCTCACTAAAGGGCCCGCCATTTTTTTTTATACTTTGTAATACCTTAAGAAGACGTGTATCAGAACCCATGGCAGTGTAGTGGTTACTGCAACGCTATTGCAGCTCAGGGTGTGAGAGTTCAGTTCTGACTCTATTTGCAAGGAATCTATATGTCCTCCCCGTGGAATAAAGTCATAGAAAAGTACAGAGAGAAACTGGACTTCTGCCCATCTAGTCCGTGTTGAACCATTTAATCTGTCTACTCCCATCGACCTGCACTGGGAACATAGCCCTCCATACCCCTATCATCCATGCACCTATCCACAAACTTCTCTTAAACGTTGAAACTGAAATCGTATGCACCACTTGCGCTGGCAGCTCATTCCACACTCTCACCACCCTCTCAGTGAAGACATTTCCCCTCATGTTCCCCTTAAGCTCTTTACCTTTCACCCTTAACGCATTACCTGTTGTAGTCCCACCCAATCTCAGTGGGAAAAGCCTGCTTGCATTTACCATATCTATACCCTTCATACTTTTGTATACTTCTATCAAATCTCTCAATCTTCTGCGTTGGAAGGGATAAAGTCCTAACCTATTCAATCTCTCCTTGTAACTCAGTTCCTCCAGTCGCATCAACCTTCTTGTAAATTTTCTCTGTACTCTTTCTACCTTATTTACATCTTTCCTGTAGATAGGTAACCAAAACTGTGCACAATACTGCAAATTAGGGCTCACCAATGTCTTAATACAACTTCAGCGTAGCATCCCATCTCTTGTACTCAGTACTTTGATTTATAAAAGTCAGTGTGCCAATAGCATTCTTTATGACCCTATCTTCCTGTGATGTCATCTGTAAGGAGTCTGAATGTTTTCCCTGTGGAATGTGTGGGTTTTCTCCAGGTGCTCTGGTTTCTTCCCACAGTATAAAACACACACCATTTGGTAGATTAATTACTCTTGTAAATTATCCTGTGATTAGGCAGGAGTTGAAGGGGAGGTTGCTGGGTTGGCATGGTTTGCTATCTCTAAATAAAATAAATTATGGAATATTGTGTTCTAAGAATAGAAGATGTCCACTTAGAACAGAGATAATGGGGAATTTCTTCCAATACCACAGACAGATGTGGAGATCAGTTCACTGACCCTAAGACCATAAGATATGGGGACAGAAGTAGGCTATTTGCCTTATCAAGTCTGTTCCACCATTTCATCATGGCTGATCCATTTTCCCTCTCAGCCCCAATCTCCTGCCTTTTCCCTGTATCCCTTCATGCCCTGACCAATCAAGAATCTATCAATCTCTGCCTTGAATATACCCAATGACTTGGCTTCCATGGCCACCTATGGCAACAAATTCTACAGATTCACCACTCCCTGGCTAAAGAAATTCCTCCTCATCTTCGTTCTAGAGAAACACCCCTCTATTCTGAGGTTGTGTCCTCTGGTCTTAGCTCACCCACCATGGGAAACATCCTCTCCATATTTACTCTGTCAAGAACTTTCAACATTTGAGAGGCTTTGTGTCTTTGCTAATGGGCCTCTCCTTGCATCTACTTTACTGTTATTCTGCCTCTTGAGTCCATCAGGGATTCTTGTCCTGGGAATTTTTGACTGGTTCATCTATAAAACAAGCAGACGCTTTGTATTAGTTAAGCAAAGCGCATAAAGACTTTGGTTCGCTTGTGCTAATGAAAATGAGATGACGCCATGGTTAATGGGTTGTGCATTTAGCAGAACCAAAGTCATCAACTTTCCATTTGGGGCCTATTATCGTGAAAGTAAATGGTTCAAAGCTATACTTCCATTGCTTAACAATGTCTACTGTTGATTCATACTGTAGATACCAATAAAGGCACCCAGTGAGATAATTGACTTTGAAATAATATGAGTGAATTATATTAGTAGGCATCTCTTATCGGCTGGCGCATTGCAATCGAGTCTGGATGTCCCTGAAGTAACTGCCTGTAGTTTAAACTGCTGAGGCTTGAGGCTGAACAGGGACAGCCGTTGGAAGGTATTTACTGGAGATTAGTGTAGGAAGGTGTGAACAGTCAGGGTTGGATTGGATTGCACCCTGGCAGACAAGCTACAGTTCATCTGAAGCACTCTACCTCTGGCTTATCGTTGGGAAATGTCTTTCCACAAGCACAGAGTCTCGGAGCACCTGAGATCTAGTCGTCGTCGTAAAGGAAGCCAGTGCAGAGGTGGTCGAGAAGTTTAGTTGTTGAAAATCAGAATGGGGAAGAAATGTGATCAAAGTGACTGGACTGTGGAATGATCATTGATGCCAGATGGGGTGGTTTGAGTGTCTCAGAAACTGCTGGAATTTAACACACAACGGTCTCAAGAGTTTACAGAGAATGATGTGAAAAACAAAAAAGAAATCCAGTGAGTGGCCTCTCTGTGGGCAAGTACACCTTGTTAATGAGAAAGGTCAGAGGAGAATGACTAGACTGGTTCAAGCTGACAGGAAAGAAACAGTAACTCAAATAGCCGTGCATTACAGCAGTGGTGTGCAGAAGAGCATCTCTCAACCATCAAACCTTGAAGTGAATGGGCTGCAGCAGAAGACCATGAACATACACTCAGTGGCCACTTTATTGGGTATAGAATCAGAATCAGATTTAATATTACTGGCATATGTGTGAAATTTGTTTTGTGGCAGCACTACATGTCAATGCATAATAAAAATTTGTAAATTACATCAGTACATGAGTTATATATATATATAGCTAGGGTGTGTAAGACATTTACACATAACTGTATTTGTCAACATGGACTGGGCAGTGAGTTTGTAAACTTGGCGGGAGCAAAGGATGTTGTGAATGGTGAGGGTGGAGTACTGTGGAAGGGATGGGATGGATGGCAGAGAAATGAGTACCAGGGAGAGGGGTGGTGCGGGTAAAGACACAGCCAGCCCTGAGACACCAGGCAAGGTAATTTGATTCCAAACAAATTGGTTTATTGATCGTTACAGAATGTCTCTGGTGCTTCCCGCTCCCTCCCTCTCCCTTTCCCTCTCCCTTCCCCTTTTCCCAAACGTGATTCCCCTCTTCCACGCCCTTCCCACTCTCAGTCCACAATAGGGACCCAGATCAGAATCAGCTTTATCATCACTCATATATCTCATGATTTTTTTTGTGACAGCAGTACAGTGCAATATATAAAATTACTACAGTACTGTGCAAAAGTCTTGGAGCACCCTAAGCTATATATATGTGCCTAAGACTTTAGCACAGTACTGTATTTATAAAAGAAAGAAAATTTAATTAAGTAGTGCAAAAAGAGAGGTATCAAATAAAGTGACCACAGAATGCTTATTGATGTATTTGTTTGCTTGTTGTGATACCGCATGAAATAGGCCCTTCAAGCCATGCCACCCAGCAACACCCAGATTTAATTCCATCTTAATCAAGGGACAATTTACAATGAATAGTTAACTTGACAACTGCTACGTCTTTGGGTTATGGGAGGAAACCAGAGCACCAGAAGAAAACCCATGCGGTCAAGGGGAGAACATACAAACTCGTGCAATGGCGGGATTGTGCCGACCTTTTAACCTATTCCGAGATCAGTCTAACCCTACTGTCCCACATGGCTCTCTATTTTTCTATCATCCATGTGCCTACCTAAAAGTTTCTTAAATGTTACTAATGTATCATTCTCTACCACCACTCCCAGCAGTACATTCCATGTCCCCAGACAGTTCAGGGCCCCAGACAGTCCTTCCAGGTGAGGCAACACTTCACCTGTGAGTCGGCTGGGGTGATATACTGCGTCCGGTGCTCCCGATGTGGCCTTCTATATATTGGCTAGACCTGATGCAGACTGGGAGACCACTTTGCTGAACACCTACGCTCTGTCCGCCAGAGAAAGCAGGATCTCCCAGTGGCCACACATTTTAATTCCACATCCCATTCCCATTCTGACATGTCTATCCAAGGCCTCCTCTACTGTAAAGATGAAGCCACACTCAGGTTGGAGGAACAACACCTTATATTCCATCTGGGTAGCCTCCAACCTGATGGCATGAACATAGACTTACCTAATTTCCGCTAATGCCCCACCTCCCCCTCATACCCCATCCGTTATTTATTTTTATACACACATTCTTTCTCTCACTCTCCTTTTTCTCCCTCTGTCCCTCTTACTATACCCCTTGTCTTTCTCCCCGACCCTCCTGTCCCATGATCCTCTCATATCCCCCTTTGCCAATCACCTGTCCAGCTCTTGGCTCCATCCCTCCCCCTCCTGTCTTCTCCTATCATTTTGGATCCCCCCCCCCCACTTTCAAATCTCTTAATAACTCTTCCTTCAGTTAGTCCTGACGAAGGGTCTCGGCCTGAACCGTCGACTGTACCTCTTCCTAGAGATGCTGCCTGGCCTGCTGCGTTCACCAGCAACTTTGATGTGTGTTACATTCCATGTACTTCCCACTCTGTCAAACAAAATAACTATTTCTAGTAGTCCACCCTCCCCCCCCCCCATGTCATGCTTTCAACTAGTCACCTTGAAATTCTGCCTTCTTGTGTTAGCCTTTTCCACCCTGGGAAAAAGTCTCTGGCTACCCATTCTATCTATACCTCTTATCACCTATCATGCTTCTTCCCTCCAAAGAGAAATGCCCTAACTCGTTTAACGCTTCCTCATAGGACATGCTCTCTGAGTCAGAGAGCATCCTGGTAAATCTCCTCTGCACCCTCTCTAAAGCTTCCACATCCATCCTGTGATGAGCTGACCAGAACTGAGCACAATACTCCAAGCGTGGTCTAAACAGAGTTTTATAAATGTACATCATTACCTAATGATTCTTTTTAGTCATTCTTAGTGGTTCAATATCAGAGAATCTATACAGTATACAACCTGAAAATCCTTACTCTTTGCAGATATCCACAAGACAGAAGAAAAAAAAGCCCAAAGAATGAGTGACAGAAAACATTAGAACTCCAAAGCCCCATTCCCCCTCCCCGCTCCCGCTCCAGCACTAGCCACCATGCAGCAATAGCAAAGCCCACCAGAGACCATGAACTAGAGTCCATCTAAAACTACTGTCCATCCCAACACTTTGACATCTCAGACAGGCTCTCTCTCACTCACTAATGAAGGAGAGAGAGAGGTATTGCTTCTGCAGCAGATGAGAGGGAAACCAACAGCTCACTGTTTCGATCTGTAGTGTCACTTCAGTTGGTTACATCTGTGAGGAATTGGGTCGTCCACAAGGCCAAGCCCTGAAGGCATGCATTTTCTAGACTGTTGGGCAAGCTCTGAAAGTGAGAAACCACCGCCGTGAAGAACCTCAGCTGTAGATCACAAACTCTGATAGGACCCCACCACCTTGTAAAGGGTAAAAGAGACATTAAAAGAGTAAAGAAATCAAACAGTTTCACAGACGAATGAGAAGAAGTCACCCAGGTTATCTAAAAACCGCTGGCACTGTCTTTAGATTGTATTTTGTAATTTTTTAATTTACATTTACTCATGTATATTCCAGTGTTAGTTTGCACTAAGAATGTTTACAAGGTTTGGCAAAATATTTCTGCCTGTTTTGTTCTCTGTGGGAATTCTTCAAAGTGGCCACTCAACCACCTCTTAATGAAATCATGGCTGTTGGCCACTAGGGATCGTTTAGACCTAATTCTATAAACTGATCCCAAGATCCATGTCACAGACTAGGCAGATCTTTTAGTGCTGTATTCATTGAGGTCAGTGGTAAATGCCATTACTTTATGGCTGAGAGTAAAACCCAGGCCATTAATAATTAGCTCCCAATTGTATTTGAATCGCAAAATCTGCTTGTATGTAAATATCAGTGTTTAGCCTGTGAAGAAGCACCCTGCTGTGGTTTTCTTAAATAGACATGAAATACTGTCGCAGGAAATCAGCATCCATCATCAGAGATCCCACCACCCAGACCACGCTCTTTACTTGCTGCTGCCATTAGGTAGAAGGTACAAGAGCCTCAGGACTCATACCAGCAGATTCAAGAACAGTTACTACCCCTCAAACATCAGGCTCTGAAACAAAAGGGGAAGCTATAATCACCTTCCCATCCATTGAAAAGTGCCCACAACCAATGATCTCACTTTAAGGACTCTTTATTTCATTAATCTCAGTTGCACAGTTTGTTGTCTTCTACATTCTGGTTGATCTTTCATTGATCCTGTTATAGTTACTATTCTATAGATTTGCTGAGTATGCCCACAGAAAAATGAATCTCAGGGTTGTGTATGATGACATATATGTACTTTGATGATAAAATTTGCTTTGAACTTTGAACTAGAAAGAGAAGAAAACGTTTCCTTGGCTTTGAAAGATTTTATAAAATTCATCTCTTTCTCCTCTGTAGGTCACTAGTGAAATTTCTTACAACATTGCTCCAGCTACTGAAGTGAAAATGTCTCGTCACATCTCAGTGAAAAGCGAAAGGATTTCAAAGGAGAAAGAAAAAGAGAAGAAGAAAGAGAAGAAGCACAGAAAGAGGTCCCGGTCAAGATCTCGGTCACGTCCCAGATATCGCCTGAAATCAAGATCCAGATCAAGATCTAGATCAAGGTCAAGGTCGCGGTCAAAAGCAAAGCATTCGCTGCCCAGTGCCTACAGAAGTGTTCGACATTCGAGGTGCGTTCTCAAAGTTACTACATATTCTACCTCAGCAGAACGTAAGAAATAAAATCAAGAATGGCCCATTTAGCCCTTTGTATCCCTCTCTTTCAGTGAGACCACAACTGATCTTTACCTCAGTACCATGTTCTTCTACTTGCGTACTTACTGTCTATTATGCCACTGGCGTTTAGGGCAGCAGTGAAGATGCTCCATCTTTGGCAGTGTTCAGGCCTTCCTTCGTCATGTCTGTAGCTTCCTCTCGGTCATGCAAGTCCTGGAGGAGACTCAGATGTAGAAGGACTCTTCATTGCTGTTTCCAAAACAGTTTTGTTTTACCAGTCAGTGTTGTTAGCCCTGAGTTGAACCCCGGAACCTGGAGGACCAGTGGACCACTCAGTCTGGCCTCTACCCTTTGACCTGTTTGGCATGGGTGACCCTACTAAGAGCCAAAGCATAAAGCCCTGACTCCAGCAACATAGCTCTCCGGATCATTGAGGCACACAAGCCTTCAAACCCTATGTCAAAGTTGTGGTCCTCTTGGAAGATGTTCTTGTTCTGGCCCTTCATGAACTCTTGTACTAGTCCTGACAAAGGGTCTTGGCCTGAAATGTCAGCTGTTTATTCCTCTCCATAAATGTTGCCTGAGTTCCTCAAATGCTTTATGTTTGTTTCCAATATATTCTAAACTGTAGCTTAGTGGTTAGTGCAGTGCTCAGGGTGTCGGAGGTCGGAGTTCAGATCCGGCACTGTCTGTAAGGAGTTTATACATTCTCCCTGTGACCCCATGGGTGTCCCCTGGGTGCTCCCACAGCCCAGAAACATATTGGTTAGTAGATTAATTGGTCATTGTAAATTGTCCTATTAGGCTAGGGTTACATAAGTGGGTTGCTGGGCCAAGCGGCTCATTAGGGCAGGAGGGCCGGTTCCGTGCTGTATCGTTCAATAAATAAATCCAATTAGTATGGATATTTATCTAGGACACAGCCAGAGCTAATTCAATTTAAAATCAACTTTCTCGCAGAGATGTGAGTTTGTTCTGGACTTCTGTAGTTCCCCATGTGCTTGACACAAAGTTGCCTACAGCTTCAGTGTTAGTCAAGTAGAAACAAGCCCTCCTGCCCAACATGTTTATACTCATAAACAGTACTGTTACTTTTATATGTACATATATATGTAGCTAGAGTGTCAAGACTTTTACACAGTACTGTAGACATTTTATGTACAGGTTTCCCCCGCTATCCGAAAATAGAGTGTTCCTATGAAACTTTTTGTAAGCTGAAATGGCGTAAAGCGAAGAAGCAATTATCTTTACTTTATATGGGAAAAAAATTTTGAGCGTTCCCAGACCCAAAAAATAACCTACCAAATCATACCAAATAATACATAAAACCTAAAATAATGCTAACATATAGTAAAAGCAGGAATGATATGATAAATACACAGCCTATATAAAGTAGAAATAATGTATGTACAGTGTAGTTTCACTTATCAGAATCAGGAAGATTTAGCCAAAACCGATTTGTAGGAAAAAATCGGCACGAACACGCATGCGCACATACCTGCCCGCACAAGGCTTCACTGTCATTGTAGTCTTTCTCGGGGTAAACACAAGTTTAAAGCGGGCGCCTTTTTTCGTAAAAGCGAAAATCCTCTTCTGATTTCTTTTGGTTGGTGAAAACAGGTAGTAATGTGGGTCTTTCGTAAAAGCGAAGTGGCATAAAGCGGGGGACACCTGTATTGCACTGTATTGCTGCTGCTACAAGGAAACAAATTTCATGACGTATGTGAGTGATGATAAACCTGATTCTGATATGGGTCTCTATTGTGGACTGAGAGTGGGAAGGGGGCAGGGAGAGGGGAATCAACTGTGTGAAGAAAAATTCCTCTTATAGACTCGAGGTTGGAGATGCCCAAATCTGTGCCTGTATCCACAGCATAAATTCACTTTGTTTCTGCACACACTGACTAAACTGTGGGGAGTTGCACGCTTATTCATATTCCCATTATTTTTTTATTTATTGAGATACAGTGCAGTGTCACCCCTTCTGGCCCTTCGAGCTGTTCTGCCCACCAACCTCCAACTTCAGTCTAGTCTAATCACAGGACAATTTATAAAAACCAATTAACCTACCAACTGGTAAGTCTTTGGGTTGTGGGAGGAAACAGAAGCCCCCTGTTGGTGCCAGAGGTAGCTGAGGGATGGGCTGGTGTTCAGCTCCCTGCTCAGCAAGCTTTACTGGTCTCTGCGCTGCACTGAGGCTGTAGCCTGCAACTAATGGCCACCTGCACTGGCTGCGATTGCCTTTGTGAACTCACTTCCATGAACTTAGTTTTGAACATTACTTGGTTACGTTCTATTGTTTGTACAACTTGTTCTTTTTTTCAGTACATTGGCTGTTAGACATTAGGTCTTTTTTAATGGGTTCTATTGGGTTTCTCTATTTTGTGGCTGCCTGTAAGACAAATCTCGAGGTTGTATATAGTATACATATTTTGATAATAAATGCACTTTGAACTTGGAAGAATATTGGGCATGATGCACTAATTAATTTTATTTTTATATTAATATATATATTGCTTTGTATAATTTATAATTTTTTATTAGGTATTGCAATGTACTGCCGCAAAACCACATATTTCACGACATGCCAGTGGTATTAAACCTGATTCTAATAGCAAGTTATTAAGAGAAATAGTCTGTCTAATGTTCTGCAGGCTTTTATTTTATTTAGTCCTTCTGCAATATTTTAAATCTGTCACCCTTAGCCACATATAGGAAGGCCATTCTGCCCCTCAAGTCTTTTCTGCCACTCAATTAAAACACTATTGATCTGTCTTTTCATTTCTTGCTCTTGACTCTGTAATTTTTAATGTTCTTTCATATCAAGCTCTATTGATCTCAATTTTGAGGTTTTCTTTATGACCGCTAGCTTCCAACAGTTTACCAATCTTTCCAGGCTTCCTCTGCTCCCTGATATCAAATCCCATCCTCACTTTGTTGCCTGATGTTAAAATGGACTGCCAAATTTGCTTTTTAAACTGGGTGAGGGGTAGGATACTGGAGTGCTGTGGAACAAAGAAATCTGGGAATACAGGTCCGTAATTCATTAAAAGTGATGTTACAGGTTGATAGGGTCATAAAGAAAGCTTTTGGCATATTGGCCTTCATAAATCAAAATATTGAGTACAGTAGATGGGATGTTATGTTGAAGTTTTATAAGATATTGATGAGACCTAATCTGGAGTATTGTGTTTAGTTTTGGTCACCTAACTACAAGAAAGATGTAAATAAGTTGAAAGAGTACAGAGAAAATTTACAAGGATGTTGCCGGGTCTTGAGGATCCGAGTTATAGGGAAAGGTTGAATAGGTTAGCACTTTTATTCCTTGGAATGTAAAGATTGAGGGGAAATTTGATACAGGTATACATAATTAAGAGGGGTATAGATGGGATAAATGTAAACATACTGAGGTTGGGTGGGACTACAACTAAAAGTCATATAATAAGGTTGAAAGGTGAAAAGTTTAAGGGGAAGCTTCTTAACAGAGGTTGGTGAGAGTGGAATGAGCTGCCAGCAGAAATGGTGCATGGGAACTTAATTTCAATGTTTAAGAGAAGTTTAGATAGGTACATGGATAGTAGGGGTATGGAGGGCTATGGTCCTGGTGCAGATTGGTGGGAGTAGGCAGTTTAAATAGCTTGACATGGACTAGATGGACTGAAGGGCCTTGTTCTGTGCTGTAGTGTTCTATGACTTTATGAGTATATTTCTTGGAATGGCTAAGATGGTGAATTTGGCCCTCCCTGCAAAGGGAATATTGTACGCCGCTGCATTGTGGTCTTCCTCCCAGAGCAAACCACAGCACTCATAGCGTCAGTGATACAGCACCAAAACAGGCAGTCATCTGGATCAAGTACACATCTATACTGATCCCATTTGCCAGTGTTTGATCCATATCTTTGTATGCTTTGACCATTTCAGGTACATTTTAGATGTTCTGAGAATACTTGAGGCAACGGTGCCATGGTAGCATAGCCCTTAGTGCATCGTAATTACAGCTCAGGGACTTGGAATTCAATCCAGCAGTCCTCCGTAAGGAGCTCATCTGTCCTCCCCGTGGAATGCGTGGGTTTTCCTGTGTGCTCTGGTTTCCTCCTCCTGTTCAAAGCCCTACCAGTTATTAGGTTAATTGGTCATTGTAAATTGTCCCATGATTAAGCTAGGGTAATAGGAAGGGCAGATTCGGCAAGTCTCATCCCTGATTCACACAGTGCCTTCCTCGAACAAAAAAAACAAGGCAAAGATTGTAATCAATTATGCAGCTTTCTTAATAATACATTATTATCTTCCCTGGTTGTAGATCAAGGTCGCCTCATGGGAGAAGAGTTCAGTCATCAGAAAGACGGCGCGAAGAGAGAGAGAGAGACCGGAATGTTCCCACAGCCTATCGTGTTGGTAATAGCTCCGAAATAGGTGGCAGAAAACGATCACGGTAGGCTTCCTACGTAGCAGATCCTTCTAAATGACATAGTAATGAAAATTTGTAAGCAGTGGAAGCATAAAATAAAAATAAAATATATTCACAGCGCATTTATGTATAGAGAGACAAAGTTAAACTTCCAGTTTGATGAAGGGTTTTGTTTCTGCGATCTGTAAATCTGTGGCCATGCCAGTATTTTACCACCCCTCTCTATTACCCTTGAGAGGCAATGGGGAATTGCTGTCTTGGACTACTGGAGACCACTTTATAATGTTATATGCAGATATATTCCTTGGTTGTCATAGCCGGGGTGGGAGTGGTGTGGATAGTGGGGATAAGCACCCACTACCTATTAAATGCTCCCTATGACGTTTGTCTCAAATAGCTTTGAAAAACCAAATCCAGCTTTTGGCTTTCACCTGAGGCTTAACAACTAAACCCAGTGGAACTGTACTTACTGACAGGAGAAGGGGCAAAGGCGGGTTACAGGTGCCTTAAAACCAGTCAGTTCGGGCAGATAGGGCTCATTAGCTGGGGTTGGCAGCTCATCTAGGAGAAGGAAAACTCTGATTTCAAATCTCAGTTGACTTCCAGCCTTACCCACTCATGGGGAACACTTTGGGAGCAAACCCCGATGGAAAATCCTGAGCTGAAGTCCTCCATTGAGTTCAACGCTGACTGGCAATTCCTGGTGCCAAACTGTATCGATCTCTGCTGTTTCTCTGAGTACCTCAGCTGCGTTAAGATGGGGCACCTGCTGCAAGGGCACAGTTTGCTCTCCATATCATACTGTCCTAGTTTGTATACATTGTAGATAGCTAGGATGCAACATCTATGGTCAGACTTGGGAATCAGATGCCTCAGGTATGTTCAGTAATGGCTTTGGTTGTATTGCCACCATAGCAATGCACTTCATTAAGCTACTTGTAAATGCTTGTAATCTCATGTCTGTTCAGATGAGCAAGATGGCCTTTAGTGTTTCTCGTGGCCTTTTTTTATATGTAGCTTTGGAAGTGGGGCATGATGTCGTACTGTTGAAATTGCTGAATAGGAAGTTGAGCAACATGGTGATCAGCAACATACTAGTTTCAGCCTGACCAGAGGAGTTGAGATTTAATTTAAGAGCAATAATGGTGACAACAAACCTACAGACATCCATCATTAAGGACCCCCATGCCCTCTTCTCATGTTACCATCAAGGAGGAGGTATAGGAGCCTGAAGATATACACTCAACAATTCAGGAAAACCTCCTTCTCCTCCACCATCAGATTTCTGAAAGGACAATAAATCCATGTACACTACCTCAGTTTTTTCTTTCTTTTTTTTTGCAGCAATAAATCAATCAATTAATCAATGCCTCCCCATCTACAGTAACATGGTTGGCAATTGACTGCCCTCTGAAATGGCTCAGCAAGCCACAATGAATGGCCGATTGAGATTGGCAATGCCTAGTGATACCCACACTTAGAACATAGAACAGTGGAGCACAGGAACAGGCTCTTCGGTACACAATATTGTGCCAAACCAGTTGGAAAGTAATCAAAAAAAACTCAAAAGCTAATCCCTGCTATGTACACAATACCCATATCCCTCCATCCATGCCTCTTAAAAGCTTCTAATGTATTTGCCTCTACTGTCATACCTGGCAGCGTATTCCAGCATCCACCACTCTCTGAGTTAAAAACTTGCCCCTCACGTTCTCCTTTAACATACTCTGACTCACCTTCAATGCACGTCCTGTGGTATTAGACATTTCTACCCTGGGTAAAAGATACTCCTTGCCTATCCGATCTGTGCCTCTCATATTCTTATAAACCTCTATCAGATCTCCTTTCAGCCTCCGCCACTCCTGAGAAAACAATGGAACTTTGTCCAGCCTCTCATGATAGCACATGCCCTCTAAACCAGACAGCATTGTGATAAACCCCTCTGCACCCTCTCCAAAACCTCAACATCCTTCCTATGGTGGGGCAACCAGAACTGTGTGCAATACTCCTGAGGTGTCCTAACCTGAGTTTTATAAAGTTGCAAGATAATTTCTTGACTTTTGAACACTGTGCTTCGACGAATACAAATAAGCATTCCATAAGCCTTCTTAATCACCTTATCGACCTGAGTAGCCACTTTCAAGGAGCAGTGAATTTGGACCCCAAGATCTCTCTGCTCAGCAACACCGTTAAGGATCTTGCCCTTTACTGTCTCCTTGCATTTGCCCTACCGAGGTACAGTGCTTAACATTTTGGGTTAAACTCCATCTGCCATTTCTCTGCCCAATCTGCAACTGATCTATATCATACTGTATTCTTTGCCAGTCTTCTACACTATCCACAACCCCAATCTTGGTATCGAAGCCCCCTCACCGGACTCAAAAAGAAACTTGGCTCGTTGCTGGCCCTGCTAATAGCCACGGGACTCAGCAGTGAGGGGGCCACCCTTCATAAACAATATACGTCTAGGGTCGGAATTATTTGGGGTTCAACCAAACAAGAACATAGAGATGTTCCAATTAAAGATACCTCGACTGGAACGAATGCTGTGTAAGTACCGTCTTTGCACAATTGTTGGTTGGCAAGGATTATCAAATTGTACGCTGCATAAAATTATAAAGGGAGTATATCTCCAAATTTCAGCTTTATTGAATAGTTAGTAGGAAAAAGAAAAGGAAAAATAAAATAAAATGGCCCATTACGGTTGACCCAGTCCAAATGCGCACATAAAGTTGGATCTCATACTGGAGTCATCTTTAACTTGCGCGCTGGACCCACAGTCTGTGTGAAAGGACACACCGCATCCCGAACTTCATTTGAAATCCATCTCGAACAAATGGGTATTGTGTTAGGAGTAGTTACCCTTCCTCCTTGGAGCCAGCCATTTGCATAAAGCACCTTGTGTAACAGGGATAGCATCCTCAACCATCTTCCCTTCTGTTCTCTCTCGCCAAACAGATTCCCAAACCAGACTACTGTCCCACAGAAAGTAGGATAGTATCAGGATTTTCCCCACAATCCTGATTGGATGACTCACTTTCCTAAGTTGGACAACTTGTGTCCTTTTCTTAGCCGAAGCCACAACATGCTTTCCAGCATGGCACACTGCTTTTACAGAAAACCACTAATAATAAATACCTACAGCATAGCAGTAAAAATCTTAACCAGGTAACCCACCCATCTACATTTTCATCAAGGTTATTTACATACATCACAAACAGCAGATGCCCCAGCACAGATCCCTGCAGAACACCACTAATTACTTGCAGATGTGACCTTTGGCTTACACTTGCCTTTTAACAATGCAGAATTTTCACATTTAAAGATAGCAAGGCTTTGTTTAAAAAGCTGAACTTGGTAAAATTTAGAAAGAATAGGCAAGATCATTATTAGAACATGGTAGAGCATGTGTTTGTGCAAGATGGTTTGTTGAATTACCATCAGTTACAGCTTGGATTCAGGATTTGAATGCAGTGTACCCATAATTTAGCAATGATGCCAAGAACACCTTGCAGATGAGTCTGGATTAGATCAAATTTGTGGTGATTTTAATTCCTGGATGGTGTGGTGTTGCAACAGGAATCCATGCTGAGGCACCATAGTCGTTAGCTTGACGCTGTTCCAGTTCGGTGTGTTGGAGATCAGATTCAGGTTTAATATCACAGCCGTATATCATGAAATTTGTTGACTTTGCGATGGTAGTAGAGAGAAAAAAGAAAACTGAATTAGTCATAGTCATACTTTATTGATCTCGGGGGAAATTGGTTTTCGTTACAGTTGCACCATAGATAATAAATAGTAATAGAACCATAAATAGTTAAATAGTAATACGTAAATTATGCCAGTAAATTATGAAATAAGTCCAGGACCAGCCTATTGGCTCAGGGTGTCTGACCCTCCAAGGGAGGAGTTGTAAAGTTTGATGGCCACAGGCAGGAATGACTTCCTATGACGCTCTGTGTTGCATCTCGGTGGAATGAGTCTCTGGCTGAATGTGCTCCTGTGCCCAACCAGTACATTATGTAGTGGATGGGAGACATTGTCCAAGATGGCATGCAATTTAGGCAGCATCCTCTTTTCAGACACCACCGTGAGAGAGTCCAGTTCCATCCCCATGACATCACTGGCCTTCCGAATAGTAAATATATATCTATATATATATATAAAATAGTTAAATAAGTAGTGCAAAAATAGGAAATAAAAAAGTAATGAGGTAGTGTTCTGGGGTTCATTCAGAAATGAGATAGTGTTCTGGGGTCCATTCAGAAATCAGGTGGCAGAGGAAAGAAGCTGTTACTGGATCATTGTGTGTGTGTGTCTTACTCTGTATCTCCTTTTTGATGGTAACAATGAGAAGAGAGCACATCCTGGGTGATGGGGGTCCTTAATGACAGACCTTAATGAGTTCAGAGTTCAACTCCTCTTTAAGCAATGTTTGTACGTCCCTTCCTGGGTGCTCTGGTTTCCGCCTCACAGTCCAAAGACATACCAGGTAGTAGGTTAATTGGTGATTGTAAATTGTTCTGTGATTAGGTTAAGGTTAAATCAGTCGATTATTGCCAGGGTGGTTCGAAGGACCGGAAGGGCCTATTCCATGCTGTATTTCTGAATAAAATAAAAAACTTGAGAGATTGAATACAAGTCCTACTCAGCAGCTTCTTTAATTGGGTTAAATAGTACAGGTTGACATTCACTAATCCGACTACCTGTAATCCGGTTCCTTCGATAATCTGCACTGATTTCAAATTTTCCACACAACTGTAATTTCAAATTTTCCGGGCCACCGTACCAATCTGCTGCGCATTGTTTTGGTTGCGCTAGATCTGTTCACGTGTTGGCATGCTCTTGTAAGCACAGACAGGCGATTCCTGCTTGTTTTCCCGCATTTATTAATATCATTTGCGTGAGGCGCGGCTGCCCGGCACCCGCCAGCGGTGGGGGAGCTGGCGCGTGCTGGATCGGTCTGCCCTCTCGCCTGCCTGCCGGCAGTTGTGCATTGCCCTCCGGCGTTGCCCGGCCGGCGCTCCGTTCTCTTCTGCCTACAACCTCAGATCAGATATGGTGACCCGCTAAGTTTAAGCATATTACTAAGCGAAGGAAGAGAAACTAACGAGGATTCCCTCAGTAACTGCGAGTGCAATGTAGCCTTTGGGGTAACTGCAAGTCTGTGTCTTTGCTATTGCTTAGCTCACGCTTGGGTGCTGGTAGTGAGTGCGCTTTATTTTTTACTGGTGGGGAGGGGGCATTGTTGCTCGCTGCCGCTTACGCGCCGGAGGGAGGGGGGGGGGAATCTTAGGAGTTCTAACATTTAACTGTCATTCATTCTTTGGGGCACTCCTCTGTTTTCGTAGATGATTGCGAAGAAAAAGCATTTCAGGATGTATATTGTATACATTTCTCTGAACCTTTGATATTTTAAAGGTATGATGAGGCGGTTAGCTGTTGCTTAATGTGATCCTTCTGTAATTCGGCATTTTCACTAATCCAGCACTCCTCAGGTCCCAATGCTGCCGGATTATAGAAGGTCGACCTGTACCAGAAAAGTTATTAACAACAAAATCCACTGGAGCGTGCTAAAAAAGCAGTGAGAATGTTGATGTAGGGGTAAGGAATGGCAAGGATTGTAAATCTGACCCTCCTTGCAAAAACTACCATGCACCACGGCATGATGTGGAAAGGATATTTCCCATGGTGGGAGAGTCTAGGACAAGAGGGCACAGCCTCAGGATAGAGGGGCACCCTTTCAAAACAGAGGTGCGGAGAAATTGAGGCCAGGTCGTTGGGTATATTTAAGACAGAGATTGATAGGTTCTTGATTAGACATGGCATCAACGGTTATGGGGAGAAGGCCAGGAACTAGGGTTGAGGAAGGGATAAAAAAAAAGGGTTCAGCCATGATTAAATGGTGGAGCAGACTCAATGGGCCAGATGGCCTAATTCTGCTCCTATGTCTTATGGTCTTAATAAGGCCAAGTCAAAGTCCCTGTCCAAAGCACACCAGTAGTGTCGTAATGATACAGCACAGAACCACGCATCACCAGCACCAGCCTACCCGTCATCGAGGACGTATACACAGAAAGGTGCTGGAAAAAGGCCAGTAACATCATGAAGGAACCCACCCATCCTGCTCATGGACTGTTTGCCCATTCCCATCAGGGATGAGGCTACGTAGGATCCACCTCAGGATTGCCAGACTCAAAAACAGTCAATTTCCCCAAGCGGTAAGGCTGATCAACACTAACCCACCCCACCCCCGTAACACCACTACTTTATCATTTCCTGTCGATGCCCTTACATACAGACACTCCTGTGCCTAGCGTCGCTTTATAAGTATACAATCAATCGATGTATATAGGCTATCTTGGTCACCAACAACCACAGGGGTGTCATTGGCATACCTGTAGATGGCGTTTGAACTGTGCTTAGCTATATAGTCATGAATGTAGAGAGAGGAGTAGTGAGCGAAGCACACATCCTGTGATCAAGGCATGGAATTCGTTAAGATGTTGTCCTAGTGAGAATGCTCAAATAATTTAGGAAGCATTTGAGACCAGTAAGTTACCTAGGACCAATTACCATTGCTCGTTTACGTTTGTGTTGACCACATATTACGAGCACATTCTCTCCAAAGGATGGCTTTACATAGCAATGATGTAGCAGATCTTCAAGTCCATACTCTTGACTGCAATAAGTATATTAATACTATAAATTTTACCAATATTGGTAAGGGAAGGAATGTTCAAAGTACATTTTATTGTCAGAGTATCTCTATGTCACCATATACAACCCTGAGATTCATTTTCCTGGGGGCATACTCAGCAAATCTATAGAATAGTAACCATAGTAGGATCAATGAAAGAACAACCAGAGTGCAGAGGACAACAAAATGTGCTACTGTAAATAAATAGCAATAAGTAATGAGAACATGAGATAGAGAGTCCTTAATGTGTGATCATTGGTTGTGGGAACATTTCAAATGGATGGGCATGTGAGTGTAGTCATCTCCTTTTGTTCAAGAGCCTGATTGTTGGTAACTGTTCTTGAACCTGGTGGTGCAAGTCCTGAGGCTCCTGTACCTTCTACTTGAAGGCAGCAGTGAGAACAGAGCATAGCCTGGATGGTGAGGATCTCTGATGATGGATGCTGCTTTCCTACGACAGCATTTCATGTAGTTGTGCTCAATGGTTGGAATGTCTTTTCCCGTGATGTTCTGGACCAAATCCACATTGATCTCAAACTTCTCCTGCCTTGCGGCTGCACCCATTCATCAGGAAGGCTTCGGGAGTAAACTCCAAGGAAAAATCAGGAGCTGGAGTCCCTAAGGCAGTCCTACGTTGTGTTCAATACTGACTGGCAACTCCTGCAATGCTGCTGGTGCCAAATTGTACTGTCGCTGCCCTTGCTTTGGATTCATTAGCTTGGGTGGGGGTGGGGGGGAGCCTGCTACATCTGCAACAGCTTACACTCCATATCATACTGAGCTGGCTAGCGTATCATGTAGACAGCCAGGATGCAATATTCATGTTCAAACCCAATGAGCAGAGGCCTCACGTTGTTGTATTCCCAAAGAAGGCACATTGGCCATCATAAATCAAAGTAATGAGTACAGGAGATGGGATGATATGTTGAAGTTGTACCACACATTGGTGAGGCCTATTTTGGAGTATTGTATGCTGTTTTGATCACCTCCCTTGAGGAAAGATGTAAATAAGGTTGAAAGAGTACAGAGAAAATTTACAAGGGTGTTGCCGGAACTAGGGTGGGGGTGAGTGGGCTGAGTTGTTATGAAAGATTGAATAGGTTTGAACTTTATTCCTTGGACTGTAGAGGATTGATGGGAGATGTGACAGAGGTAAATGCAAGCAGGCTTTTTCCACTGAAGTAGGGTGGGACTATAACTAGAGGTCATTGGTTATGGGTGAAAGGTGAAAAGTTTAAGGGGAACATGAGGGGATGCTTCTTCACTCAGAAGGTGGTGAGAGTGTGGAATGAACTGCCAGTGCAAGTGGTGCATGCAGGCTCGATTTCAATGTTTAGGAGAAGTTTGGATAGGTACATGGATGGTAGGGGTATGGAGGGCTATGATCCCGGTGCAGGTCAATGGGAGTAAGCAGTTTAAATGGTTTGGCATGGACTAGACAGGTCAAAGGGCCTGTTTCTGTGCTGTACTTTTCTATGACTCTTGACTGTAAAAGCATTTCCTGCAAAGTTTAACAGTAGGAATGTTTCAACCACAGCAAGATCAAGATTAATTGAGGAGATGGTACAGGTGATTTGATAATGAAGGCCAAATAGTGGGTGTTCCATCAGATAATTTCATTTACCAGTCCTCTTGAAAGTTAATATATTTTTCCTACTTAACAGCTAACCTGCTTTGTATATGAAAAGCCATTTCACTCATCATATTTGTGTAAGAAAAATATTCAGCTGTCAATATTAAAATAATGATGTAACCACAAATAGTGTTGGTTCATATCATGATTTTTCCAACAGGACTGTGAAGCCTGGGGATGGATATCTCTTATGCTTTTATCAGTTTAAATAAACATTCTCACCAATCGGCCTCAGATTTGTTTCAGAAAGAAGCTGATATCTAAAGGTCTAAATTGCTTTAGGTTTCTGTCACAGAAAAATCCTTGAATAAAAAGAAGAGCATAATCATTGGTGCTTTCATCTGCAAAACCAAGAGAGAAAACTGTCATTCTGGTTTGCATTTATTTGTTATTTTTTAAAAATCTGACGACATATACTCATACAAAACAGTTTTTAAAAAAAGACTGCAGTGTTGCAACGTAGCTGCGAATTCTAACAAATCTGAGTCCACTGCTGGTGACACCCCGCAGATTGTTTCTCTTGTATGGCGCGCCCTCCGGTCACTCCCGTAATGATATTTCAAAAGTCTAAGAACTGCAATTGATCTTTTATCAGCAACTAGCAAAAGCAAACAATCTTGAGGCAATGCAACTTAAGCATAACTAAGTGGTCAAAAGATACGACATCCATTGGTCTCCAGCTCCAAACTGACCAGCACAAAGTACAATTATGTAACTTACTCCCTTGGCTTTTACCAGGTCCCCACTCGTAACTAGTTACCATGATCAATTAATATATTTATTTATTCAGATACAGCATGGAATAGGCCCAACCAGCCCTTTGACCCACGCCGCCCAGCAATACCCCGATTTCATCCTAGCCTAATCACGGGACAATTTATAATGACCAGTTAGCCTACCAACCGATACGTCTTTGGACTGTGGAAAGAAATCGGAGCACCCAGAGGAAATCCACGCAGCCACAGGGAGAACGTACAAACTCCTCACAGGCAACTGTGGGAATTGAACCCGCGTCGCTGTACTGTAGAGCATTGTGCTGACCACTACGCTACCAGGCCATCTGCAACACAGAATACAATGCAGACACAAAACTATATGCATGGCTTTTACAATAATAATAAGCTAGTGTTATATTCTGTAACTAATGTGACACAGAACCTCGCTCAGATTAATAACTAAGCTGTGATCTGTATTTAATTTTGCCAGTTGTAAAACATTTAACAGCTAACATTAGTTCCTACGATTGAAATGTTCTCGAATCATTCAACAGTTTTGATCTTTTTAGTTTCAATTGTTCTTCATGAACTCTGTGTTCGGTTATTCCGCAAGGTGCATCGTTGAGAATTCCAGCACAAATGTTCAAGCATTATCTGTGGAGGAAGAAAAGATCTTAAGGTTTCAGACCTTTCAAGAACTGAGGAAGCAATTAAAGATTTATTGGCAAATACTGAGTCAAAGGTTGACAGAAGGATTAACAAAGGGAGGGTGTGTTTTAGGGAGTGTGGCCACTTTACCATTTCTTTTTGCACCCATCACTGTATTTACACATCAAACATTATAGCACAGTACAGGTCCTTCAGCCCACAGTGTTGTGTTGTGCTGCTATCAACGCAGCTACAAAGGAAGTGCAACTGTGGCTATATTTCACGAGGAGTTTGAGGAATTTTAGCATGTCATGAAGGACACGTGCAGTTTTCTACAGATGTTCCATGGAGAGGATTCTAACTGGCTGTATCATCGTCTGGTTTGGGGAGGGGGTTGCTACTGCACATGATCGAAATAAGCTGCAGGGAGTTGTAAAATTAAACAGCTCCATCATGGGCACTAGCCTCTAGTATCCAGAACATCTTCAAGGTGTGATGCCTCAAAAAGCTGATATCCATCATTAAGGATTCCCATCATCCAGGACATGCTCATTGCTACCATCAGGAAGGAGACACAAAAGCCTGAAAGCACTCAGTGCTTCAGGAACAGCTTCTTCCCCTCTGCCATCCAATTTCTGAATGGACATTGAACTCATGAACACTATCTCACTACCATTTTTTAAATTTCTGTTTTTGCATTACTTAATTTAACTATTTTATTTGTATATTATACACACACATACTTACTGTAACTCAAGATTTTTCCTCTATTATTATGTTTTGCCACAAAGACAACAAATTTCATGACATATGCCAGTGATATTAAACGAGCAGATAATTCCATTACACCCTGGTGTATATGACAATCTAATTTGAATCTCAAACAAATAGAAGGTGCAAGATTTTCTACTGTAAATATTGCTTCCAACTTGGAGGGCACTGGAGGACTTCACACTTCAGCAGAGGATTACGTCATTACTAAACAGAATTACAGTATTAATTATCTACTGTCTACATTGGGAGTTGAATATACAATAATTAAAACAGAATTGCTACCACTGAACCATGGCTCATAACTAAATTAGACTTCCTTCCCTTCAGCCAAGGAGCGCTATCAGTAATTTAGGACTCACGTTCAAAGTGAATTTTATTATTGGAGTACATATATGTTAATATACAACCCTGAGATTCATTTCCCTCTGGGCATACTGGATAAATCTATAGAATAGTAACTATAACAGAATCAATGAATGATCAGCCAGAGTGCAGAAGACAACAAACTCTGCAAATACAATTATAAATAAATAGTAATAAATAACAATAACATCAGATAATGAGATTGAGTCCTTGAAGTTAGATCATTGATTGTGGGAAAATCTCAATGGATGGGCAAGTGTGTGTAGTTAATCACCTTTTATTCAAATGGTTGAGGGGTACTAACTGTTCTTCAACGTGGTGGTGTGAGTCCTGAGGCTCTTGTACCTTCTATCTGATGGCAGGAGCGAGAAGAGAACATGGCCTGGATGCTGAGGATCTCTGAATGGATGCTGCTTTCCTACAACAGTGTTTCGTATAGATGTGCTCAGTGGTCGGAAGGGCTTTACCTGTGATGTACTGGGCCGAATCCAAAACCTCGTGTAGGATTTTCCGTTCAAAGATATTGGTGTTTCCGTACCAGGCTATGATGCAGCCAGTCACAAACTTAAGATTCAGATTTATTTATCACATGTCCTTCTGGTGACAATATATCTCTACCAGTGGAGATGTAAGGCTCTCCTTCCCTTGCTAATTTGCAGGTCATCCTTGGGCAAGGTGTAGCACCTGCTTAGCTGCCGATCAGGGTCACGTAAAGCCATGGGAGCAGGTGGTGGAAGGTCATATGAGCAGCTGGTACATATTACATCCTGGTTATGCAAAATCTTGACGCCAGGCAGATAATCTCTGAAGAGAATTGATAATAACTGGAGTGAGGTCATCCATCTTGTAAAGACACTGCCCAGAAGAAGGCAATGGCAAACCACTTCTGTAGAAAAACTTGCCAAGAACGATTATGGTCAAAAGGCCATACTTGCCCATGTCATACGATATGGCACATAATGACGATGATGACGTTCATCGAAACATACAGCAAAATGAGTCGTTTGTGTTAACACCCAACAAAGTCGAAGGATATGCTGGGGGATGCCCGCAAGTGTCACCACATATTCTGGTGCCAATGTAATATGAGCATAATATTCAGCAAAACACAGCATGCAACGAAATAACAGCAGCAACTCGAGCCCCTTTCCATTCTCACACCCACCCATGCACACGACTTCCGATGTTATGATTTCCTACCACAAGTATGGATGTGTGGAATATTAAGCCTCTTAACAGTTATCTTATGATACGTATTCATTTAATAAATCTGAAGAGTTGTCAAAAGTAAGGTGAAGAACACTTTAAGAATTCAAACCACCTGCTGAGCGTACTTAATGGTAGTAAGGAAAGTTGGATGTTCTGCTCTTCAGAGTAAAATTATTATCAAAGTACATATATGTCCAGTAACTGTAATAGGATCATTGAATGTCCGGCCCAATAGGGCCGACAACCAGTGTGCAAAAGACAACAAACTGCACATAGTTCAAATCAAAAGATTCAATTTAATATCATAGAACATATACAGTATATAACCTGAAATTCGTACTCTTTACAGACATCCACAAAACAAAAAACCCCCATAG